>NW_028181451.1:582500-585000 GCF_964211825.1 Aythya ferina
CCTAACCCTAACCCTAACCCTAACCCTAACCCTAACCCTAACCCTAACCCTAACCCTAACCCTAACCCTAAACCTAACATTAACGCTAACCCTAACCCTAACCCTAACCCTAATCCTAATCCTAACCCTAACCCTAACCCTAACCCTAAGAGAACAGAAATCCTAAACCATAACCCTAACCCTAACCCTAACCCTAACCCTAACCGTAAACCTATCTCTAGGAGAACCCTAACCCTTACCATAAGAGAACCCTAACCCTAATCCTAACCCTAACCCTAACCCTAACCCTAAACCTAAATGTAAGAGATCACTAACCCTAACCCTAACCCTAACCCTAACAGTAACCCTAACCCTAACACTAACCCTAACCCTAACCCTAACCCTAACCCTAACCCTAACCCTAACCCTAACCTAACCCTAACCATAACCCTAACCCTAACCCTAACCCTAAGCCAAAGAGAACACTAACACAAACCCTAACCCTAACCCTAACCCTAACCCTAACCCTAACCCTAACCCTAGCCCTAACCCTAAACCTAACCCTAACCCTAACCCTAACCCTAACACTAACCCTAACCCTAAGAAAACCCTAACCCTAACCCTAACCCTAAACCTAACCCTAACCCTAACCCTAACCCTAACCCTAACCCTAAGAGAACAGTATTCCTAAACCTAACCCTAACCCTAAAACTAACCCTAACCCTAACCCTAACCCTAACCCTATCTCTAACCCTAACCCTAACCCTAACCATAAGAGAACCCTGACCGTAACCTTAACCCTAACACTAATCCTTACGCTAACCCTAACCCTAACCCTAACCCTTACCCTAACCCTAACCTTAACCCTAAACCTAAGAGAACACTAACCCTAACTCTAACCCTAACCTTAACCGTAACCCTAACCCTAAACCTAACCCTAACCCTAACCCTAACCCTAACCCTAAACCTAAGAGAACACTAACCCTAACTCTAACCCTTACCTTAACCCTAACCCTAACCCTAAACCTAACCCTAACCCTAACCCTAACCCTAACCCTAAGAGAACACTAACCCTAACCCTAACCCTAACCCTAAGACAACCCTAACCCTAACCCTTACCCTAACCCAAACCCTAAACCTAAACGTAAGAGATAACTAACCCTAACCCTAACCCTAACCGTAACCCTAAACCTAACTCTAAGCCTAAGAGAACACTACCCCAAACCCTAACCCTAACCCTAACCCTAACCCTAACCCTAACCCTAACCCTAACCCTAACCCTAAACCTAACCCTAACCCTAACCCTAACCCTAACCCTAACCCAAACCGTAACCCTAACCCTAACCCTAACCCTAAGAGAACCCTAACCCTAACCCTAACCTTAGCCCTAACCCTAACCCTAAACCTAAACCTAAGAGATCACTAACCCTAACCCTAACCGTAACCCTAACCGTAACCCTAACCCTAACTCTAACCCTAAACCTAACCCTAACCCTAACCCTAACCCTAACCCTAACCCTGAGAGAATACTAACCCTAACCCTAACCCTAACCCTAACCCTAACCCTAACCCTAAACCTAACCCTAACCCTAACCCTAACCCTAACCCTAACCCTAAGAGAACACTAACCCTAACCCTAAACTTAATCCTAACCCTAACCCTAACCCTAATCCTAACCCTAACCCTAACCCTAACCCTAACCCTAACCCTAACCCTAACCCTAACCCTAAGAGAACACTAACCCTAACCCTAACCTTAATCCTAACCCTAACCCCAACCCTAACCCTAACCCTAACCCTAAACCTAACCCTAACCTTAAAGAACCCTAACCCTAACCCTAACCCTACCCCTAACCCTAACCCTAACCCTAACCATAAGGGAACCCTAACCGTAACCTTAACCCTAACACTAACCCTTACCCTAACCCTAACCCTAACCCTAACCCTAAGTGAACCCTAACCCTAACCCTAACCCTAATTGTAACCCTTTCCCTAACCCTAACCCTAAACCTAACCCTAACCCTAACTCTAAGAGAACACTAACCCTAACCCTAACACTAACCTTAATCCTAACCCTAAACCTAACCCTAACCCTAACCCTAACCCTAATCCTAACCCTAACCCTAACCCTATCCCTAACCCTAACCCTAACCCTAACCCTAACCCTAACCCTAACCCTAACCCTAACCCTAACCCTAAGAGAATACTAACCCTAACCCTAACCCTAACCCTAACCGTAACCCTAAACCTAACACTAACCCTAACCCTAACCCTAACCCTAACTCTAAGAGAACCCTAACCCTAAACATAAGAGAACCCTAACCGTAACCCTAACCCTAACCGTAACCATAACCCTAACCCTAACCCTAACCCTAACCCTAACAAGAGAACACTAACCCTAACCCCAACCCTAACCCTAACCCTAACTCTAAGAGAACCCTAACCCTAACCCTAACCCTAACCCTAAGAGAAACCTAACCCTAACCCTAACCCTAACCCTAACCCTAAACCTAACCCTAACC
>NW_028181451.1:655000-657500 GCF_964211825.1 Aythya ferina
CCTAACCCTAACCGTAACCCTAAAACTAAACCTAACCTTAACCCTAACCCTAACCCTAAGAGAACACTAACCCTAACCCTAACCCAAACCCTAAGAGAACCCTAACCCTAAACTTACCCCTAACCCTAACACTAACCCTTACCCTAACCCTAAACCTAAACCTAAGAGATCACGAACCCTAACCCTAACCTTAAGAGAACCCTAACCCTAACCCTAACCCTAACCATAACCCTAACCCTAAAACTAACACTAACCTTAATCCTAACCCTAACCCTAACCCTAACCCTAACCCTAACCTTACCCCTAACGCTACACCTAACCCTAACCCTAAACCGAACCCTAAACCTAATCCTAATCCTAACCCTAACCCTAACCCTAACCCTTAGAGAACACTAATCCTAATCCTAACCCTAACCCTAACCCTAACCCTAACCCTAACCCTAACCCTAACCCTAACCCTAACCCTAACCCAAACCCTAAACCTAAACGTAAGAGATAACTAACCCTAACCCTAACCCTATCCCTAACCGTAACCCTAAACCTAACACTAACCCTAACACTAACCCTAACCCTAACCCTAACCCTAACCCTAACCCTAACCTAACCCTAACCATAACCCTAACCGTAACCCTAACTCTAAGCCTAAGAGAACACTAACCCAAACCCTAACCCTAACCCTAAACGTAACCCTAACCCTAACCCTAACCCTAACCCTAACCCTAACCCTAACCCTAACCCTAACCCCAAACCTATACCTAACCCTAACCCTAACACTAACCCTAACCCTAACCCTAACCCTAACGCTAACCCTAACCCTAACCCTAACCCTTACCGTAACCCTAACCCTAACCCTAACCCTAACCCTAAGAGAACCCTAATCCTAACCCTAACCTTAGCCCTAACCCTAACCCTAAACCTAAACCTAAGAGATCACTAACCCTAACCCTAACCCTAACCCTAACCCTAACCGTAACCCTAACCCTAACCCTAACACTTACCCTAAACCTAACCCTAAACCTAACCCTAACCCTAACCCTAACCCTAACCCGAACCTAACCCTAACCATAACCCTAACCCTAACCCTAACCCTAACCCTAAGCCTAAGAGAACACTAACACTAACCATAACCCTAATCCTAACCCTAAACCTAACCCTAACCCTAACCCTAACCCTAACACTAACCCTAAGCCTAACCCTAACCGTAACCCTTTCCCTAACTCTAACCCTAACCCTAACCCTAACCCTTACTCTAAGAGAACACTAACCCTAACCCTAACACTAACCTTAACCGTAACCGTAACCGTAACCCTAACCCTAACCCTAAACCTAACCCTAACCCTAACCCTAACACTAACCCTAACACTAACCTTAAGCCTAACCCTAACAGTAACCCTTTCCCTAACTCTAACCCTAACCCTAACCCTAACCCTAACCCTTACTCTAAGAGAACACTAACCCTAACCCTAACACTAACCTTAATCCTAACCGTAACCGTAACCCTAACCCTAACCCTTAACCTAAATCCTAACCCTAACACTAACCCTAACCCAAACCCTACACCTAACGCTAAACCTAACCCTAACCCTAACCCTAATCCTAATCCTAATCCTAACCCTAACCCTAACCCTAACCCTTACCCTAACCCTAACCCTAACCCTAACCCTAACCGTAACCCTAACCTAAGAGAATACTAACCCTAACCCTAACCCTAACCCTAACCTAACCCTAACCATAACCCTAACCGTAACCCTAACTCTAAGCCTAAGAGAACACTAAACCAAACCCTAACCCTAACCCTAAACCTAACCCTAACCCTAACCCTAACCCTAACCCTAACCCTAACCCAAACCCTAACCCTAACCCTAACCGTAACCGTAACCCTAACACTAACCATAACCCTAATCCTAACCCTAAACATAACCCTAACCCTAACCCTAACCCTAACCCTAACCCTAACCCTAACACTAACCCTAAGCCTAACCCTAACCGTAACCCTTTCCCTATCTCTAACCCTAACCCTAACCCTAACCCTTACTCTAAGAGAACAGTAACCCTATCCCTAACACTAACCTTAACCGTAACCGTAACCGTAACCCTAACCCTAACCCTAAACCTAACCCTAACCCTAACCCTAACCCTAACCCTAACCCTAACACTAACCTTAAGCCTAACCCTAACAGTAACCCTTTCCCTAACTCTAACCCTAACCCTAACCCTAACCCTTACTCTAAGAGAACACTAACCCTAACCCTAACACTAACCTTAATCCTAACCGTAACCGTAACCCTAACCCTAACCCTAAACCTAAATCCTAACCCTAACACTAACCCTAACCCAAACCCTACACCTATAGCTAAACCTAACCCTAACCCTAACCCTAATCCTAATCCTAATCCTAACCCTAACCCTAACCCTAACCCTAACCCTAACCCTAACCCTAACCCTTACCCTAAGCCTAACCCTAACCCTAACCCTAACCCTAACCGTAACCCTAACCTAA
>NW_028181451.1:660000-675000 GCF_964211825.1 Aythya ferina
CTAACCCTTACTCTAAGAGAACACTAACCCTAACCCTAACACTAACCTTAACCGTAACCGTAACCGTAACCCTAACCCTAACCCTAAACCTAACCCTAACCCTAACCCTAACACTAACCCTAACACTAACCTTAAGCCTAACCCTAACAGTAACCCTTTCCCTAACTCTAACCCTAACCCTAACCCTAACCCTAACCCTTACTCTAAGAGAACACTAACCCTAACCCTAACACTAACCTTAATCCTAACCGTAACCGTAACCCTAACCCTAACCCTTAACCTAAATCCTAACCCTAACACTAACCCTAACCCAAACCCTACACCTAACGCTAAACCTAACCCTAACCCTAACCCTAATCCTAATCCTAATCCTAACCCTAACCCTAACCCTAACCCTTACCCTAACCCTAACCCTAACCCTAACCCTAACCGTAACCCTAACCTAAGAGAATACTAACCCTAACCCTAACCCTAACCCTAACCTAACCCTAACCATAACCCTAACCGTAACCCTAACTCTAAGCCTAAGAGAACACTAAACCAAACCCTAACCCTAACCCTAAACCTAACCCTAACCCTAACCCTAACCCTAACCCTAACCCTAACCCAAACCCTAACCCTAACCCTAACCGTAACCGTAACCCTAACACTAACCATAACCCTAATCCTAACCCTAAACATAACCCTAACCCTAACCCTAACCCTAACCCTAACCCTAACCCTAACACTAACCCTAAGCCTAACCCTAACCGTAACCCTTTCCCTATCTCTAACCCTAACCCTAACCCTAACCCTTACTCTAAGAGAACAGTAACCCTATCCCTAACACTAACCTTAACCGTAACCGTAACCGTAACCCTAACCCTAACCCTAAACCTAACCCTAACCCTAACCCTAACCCTAACCCTAACCCTAACACTAACCTTAAGCCTAACCCTAACAGTAACCCTTTCCCTAACTCTAACCCTAACCCTAACCCTAACCCTTACTCTAAGAGAACACTAACCCTAACCCTAACACTAACCTTAATCCTAACCGTAACCGTAACCCTAACCCTAACCCTAAACCTAAATCCTAACCCTAACACTAACCCTAACCCAAACCCTACACCTATAGCTAAACCTAACCCTAACCCTAACCCTAATCCTAATCCTAATCCTAACCCTAACCCTAACCCTAACCCTAACCCTAACCCTAACCCTAACCCTTACCCTAAGCCTAACCCTAACCCTAACCCTAACCCTAACCGTAACCCTAACCTAAGAGAATACTAACCCTAACCCTAACCCTAACCCTAACCCTAATCCTAATCCTAACCGTAACCCTAACCCTAACCCTAACCCTAAGAGAACCCTAATACTAACCATAAGAGAACCCTAAACCGAACCCAAACCCTAATCCTAACCCTAACCGTAACCATAACCCTAACCCTAACAGTAACCCTAACCCTAAACCTAACCCTAACCCTAACTCAAACCCTAACCCTAACCCTAACCCTAACCCTAACCCTAACCCTAACCCTAACCCTAACCCTAACCCTAACCCTAACAAGAGAACACTAACCCTAACCCTAACCCTAACCCTAAGAGAACCCTAACCCTAACCCTAACCCTAACACTAACCCTAACCTTAATTGAAACCCTTTCCCTAAATCTTTCCCTAACCCTAACCGTAACTCTAAGAGAACACTAACCGTAACCCTAACACTAACCTTAATCCTAACCCTAAACCTAACCCTAACCCTAACCCTAATCCTAACCCTAACCCTAACCCTAACCCTAACCCTAACCCTAACCCTAACCCTTACCCTAACCCTAACCCTATCCTTAACCCTAAAACTAAGAGAACACTAAACCTAACCCTAACCCTAACCCTAACCCTAACCCTAAACCTAACCCTAACCCTATCCCTAGCCCTAACCCTAAGAGAACACTAACCCTAACCCTAACCCTAAGAGAAACCTAACCCTAACCCTAACCCTAACCCTAACCAAAACCCTAAACCTAAACGTAAGAGATAACTAACCCTAACCCTAACCCTATCCCTAACCGTAACCCTAACCCTAACCCTAACCCTAATCCTAACCCTAACCCTAACCCTAACCCTAACCTAACCCTAACCATAACCCTAACCCTAACCCTAACTCTAAGCCTAAGAGAACACTAACCCAAACCCTAACCCTAACCCTAAACCTAACCCTAACCCTAACCCTAACCCTAACCCTAACCCTAACCCTAACCCTAACCCTAACCCTAACCCTAACCCTAACCCTAACCCTAACACTAACCCTAACCCTAACCCTAACCCTAACCCCAACCCTATCCCTAACCCTAACCCTAACCCTAACCCTAACCCTAACCCTAAACCTAACCCTAACCCTTACCCTAACCCTAACCCTAACCTTAACCCTAACCCTTACCCTAACCCTTACCCTAACCCTAACCCTAACCTTAACCCTAACCCTAACCGTAACCCTAATCCTAAGAGAATACTAACCCTAACCCTAACCCTAACCCTAACCCTAACCGTAACCCTAAAACTAAACCTAACCCTAACCCTAACCCTAACCCTAAGAGAACACTGACCCTAACCCTAACCCAAACCCTAAGAGAACCCTAACCCTAAACTTACCCCTAACCCTAACACTAACCCTTACCCTAACCCTAAACCTAAACCTAAGAGATCACGAACCCTAACCCTAACCTTAAGAGAACCCTAACCCTAACCCTAACCCTAACCCTAACCCTAACCGTAACCCTTACCCTAACTCTAACCCTAACCCTAACCCTAACCCTAACCCTAACCCTAACCCTAACCCTAACCCTAACCATAACCCTAACCCTAAAACTAACACTAACCTTAATCCTAACCCTAACCCTAACCCTAACCCTAACCCTAACCTTACCCCTAACCCTAACCCTAACCCTAACCCTAACCCTAACCCTAACACTATCCCTAACCCTAACCCTAACCCTAAGAGAACACTAACCCTAACCCTAACCCTAACCCTAAGAGAACCCTAACCCTAACCCTAAGAGAACACTAACCCTAACCCTAACCCTAACCCTAAGAGAACCCTAACCCTAACCCTAACCCTAACCCAAACCCTAAACCTAAACGTAAGAGATAACTAACCCTAACTCTAACCCTAACCCTAACCGTAACCCTAAACCTAACACTAACCCTAACCCTAACCCTAACCCTAACCCTAACCCTAACCCTAACCCTAACCTAACCCTAACCATAACCCTAACCCTAACCCTAACTCTAAGCCTAAGAGAATACTAACACAACCCCTAACCCTAACCCTAAACCTAACCCTAACCCTAACCCTAACCCTAACCCTAACCGTAACCCTAACCCTAACCCTAACACTTACCCTAAACCTAACCCTAAACCTAACCCTAACCCTAACCCTAACCCTAACCCGAACCTAACCCTAACCATAACCCTAACCCTAACCCTAACCCTAAGCCTAAGAGAACACTAACACTAACCATAACCCTAATCCTAACCCTAAACCTAACCCTAACCCTTACTCTAAGAGAACAGTAACCCTAACCCTAACACTAACCTTAACCGTAACCGTAACCGTAACCCTAACCCTAACCCTAAACCTAACCCTAACCCTAACCCTAACCCTAACACTAACCTTAAGCCGAACCCTAACAGTAATCCTTTCCCTAACTCTAAACCTAACCCTAACCCTAACCCTTACTCTAAGAGAACACTAACCCTAACCCTAACACTAACCTTAATCCTAACCGTAACCGTAACCCTAACCCTAACCCTAAACCTAAATCCTAACCCTAACACTAACCCTAACCCAAACCCTACACCTAACGCTAAACCTAACCCTAACCCTAACCCTAATCCTAATCCTAATCCTAACCCTAACCCTAACCCTAACCCTAACCCTAACCCTAACCCTAACCCTAACCCTTACCCTAAGCCTAACCCTAACCCTAACCCTAACCCTAACCCTAACCGTAACCCTAACCTAAGAGAATACTAACCCTAACCCTAACCCTAACCCTAACCCTAATCCTAATCCTAACCCTAACCCTAACCCTAACCCTAACCCTAAGAGAACCCTAATACTAACCATAAGAGAACCCTAAACCTAACCCAAAACCTAAACCTAACCCTAACCGTAACCATAACCCTAACCCTAACAGTAACCCTAACCCTAAACCTAACCCTAACCCTAACTCAAACCCTAACCCTAACCCTAACCCTAACCCTAACCCTAACCCTAACCCTAACAAGAGAACACTAACCCTAACCCTAACCCTAACCCTAAGAGAACCCTAACCCTAACCCTAACCCTAACCCTAACACTAACCCTAACCTTAATTGAAACCCTTTCCCTAAATCTATCCCTAACCCTAACCGTAACTCTAAGAGAACACTAACCGTAACCCTAACACTAACCTTAATCCTAACCCTAAACCTAACCCTAACCCTAACCCTAATCCTAACCCTAACCCTAACCCTAACCCTAACCCTAACCCTAAACCTAACCCTAACCCTATCCCTAGCCCTAACCCTAAGAGAACACTAACCCTAACCCTAACCCTAACCCTAAGAGAAACCTAACCCTAACCCTAACCCTAACCCTAACCAAAACCCTAAACCTAAACGTAAGAGATAACTAACCGTAACCCTAACCCTATCACTAACCGTAACCCTAACCCTAACCCTAACCCTAACCCTAACCCTAACCCTAACCCTAACCCTAACCCTAACCTAACCCTAACCATAACCCTAACCCTAACTCTAAGCCTAAGAGAACACTAACCCAAACCCTAACCCTAACCCTAAACCTAACCCTAACCCTAACCCTAAACCTAACCCTAACCCTAACCCTAACCCTAACCCTAACCCTAACCCTAACCCTAACCCTAACCCCAACCCTATCCCTAACCCTAACCGTAACCCTAACCCTAACCCTAATCCTAACCCTAAACCTAACCCTAACCCTAACCCTGACCCTAACCCTAAGAGAACACTAACCCTAACCCTAACCCTAACCCTAAGAGAACCCTAACCCTACCCTTAACCCTAACCCTAACACTAACCCTAACCCTAATTGAAACCCTTTCCCTAAATCTATCCCTAACCCTAACCGTAACTCTAAGAGAACACTAACCGTAACCCTAACACTAACCTTAATCCTAACCCTAACCCTAACCCTAACACTAACCTTAAGCCTAACCCTAACAGTAACCCTTTCCCTAACTCTAACCCTAACCCTAACCCTAACCCTTACTCTAAGAGAACACTAACCCTAACCCTAACACTAACCTTAATCCTAACCGTAACCGTAACCCTAACCCTAACCCTAAACCTAAATCCTAACCCTAACACTAACCCTAACCCAAACCCTACACCTAACGCTAAACCTAACCCTAACCCTAACCCTAATCCTAATCCTAATCCTAACCCTAACCCTAACCCTAACCCTAACCCTAACCCTAACCCTAACCCTAACCCTTACCCTAAGCCTAACCCTAACCCTAACACTAACCCTAACCGTAACCCTAACCTAAGAGAATACTAACCCTAACCCTAACCCTAACCCTAACCCTAATCCTAATCCTAACCCTAACCCTAACCCTAACCCTAACCCTAACCCTAAGAGAACCCTAATACTAACCATAAGAGAACCCTAAACCTAACCCAAACCCTAAACCTAACCCTAACCGTAACCATAACCCTAACCCTAACAGTAACCCTAACCCTAAACCTAACCCTAACCCTAACTCAAACCCTAACCCTAACCCTAACCCTAACCCTAACCCTAACCCTAAGCCTAACCCTAACCCTAACCCTAACAAGAGAACACTAACCCTAACCCTAACCCTAACCCTAAGAGAACCCTAACCCTAACCCTAACCCTAACCCTAACACTAACCCTAACCTTAATTGAAACCCTTTCCCTAAATCTATCCCTAACCCTAACCGTAACTCTAAGAGAACACTAACCGTAACCCTAACACTAACCTTAATCCTAACCCTAAACCTAACCCTAACCCTAACTCTAATCCTTACCCTAACCCTAACCCTAACCCTAACCCTTACCCTAACCCTAACCCTATCCTTAACCCTAAAACTAAGAGAACACTAACCCTAACCCTAACCCTAACCCTAACCCTAACCCTAACCCTAAACCTAACCCTAACCCTATCCCTAGCCCTAACCCTAAGAGAACACTAACCCTAACCCTAACCCTAACCCTAAGAGAAACCTAACCCTAACCCTAACCCTAACCCTAACCAAAACCCTAAACCTAAACGTAAGAGATAACTAACCCTAACCCTAACCCTATCCCTAACCGTAACCCTAACCCTAACCCTAACCCTAACCCTAACCCTAACCCTAACCCTAACCCTAACCCTAACCCTAACCCTAACCCTAACCCTAACCCTAACCCTAACCCCAACCCTATCCCTAACCCTAACCCTAACCCTAACCCTAACCCTAACCCTAAACCTAACCCTAAACCTAACCCTAACCCTAACCCTAACCCTAACCCTAACCCTAACCCTAAGAGAACCCTAACCCTAACCCTAACCTTAGCCCTAACCCTAACCCTAAACCTAAACCTAACAGATCACTAAACCTAACCCTAACCCTAACCCTATCCCTAACCGTAACCCTAACCCTACACCTAACACTAACCCTAACCCTAACCCTAACCCTAACCCTAACGCTAACCCTAACCGTAATGCTAACCCTAACCCTAACCCTAACCCTAACCCTAACCCTAACCCTAACCCTAACCCTACCGTAACCCTAACCCTAAAACTAACCCTAACCCTAACCTAACCCTAACCCTAACCCTAAGAGAACACTAACCCTAACCCTAACCCAAACCCTAAGAGAACCCTAACACTAACCCTACCCCTAACCCTAACCCTAACCCTTATCCTAACCCTAAACCTAAAGCTAAGAGATCACTAACCCTAGCCCTAATCCTAAACCTAAGAGAACCCTAACCCTAACCCTCACCCTAAATCTAAGCCTAACCCTAACCGTAACCCTTTCCATAACTCTAACCCTAACCCTAACCCTAACCCGAACCTAACCCTAACCATAACCCTAACACTAAACCTAACCCTAAGCCTAAGAGAACACTAACACTAACCATAACCCTAATCCTAACCCTAAACCTAACCCTAACCCTAACCCTATCCCTAACCGTAACCCTAACCCTACACCTAACACTAACCCTAACCCTAACCCTAACCCTAACCCTAACGCTAACCCTAACCGTAATGCTAACCCTAACCCTAACCCTAACCCTAACCCTAACCCTAACCCTAACCCTAACCCTACCGTAACCCTAACCCTAAAACTAACCCTAACCCTAACCTAACCCTAACCCTAACCCTAAGAGAACACTAACCCTAACCCTAACCCAAACCCTAAGAGAACCCTAACACTAACCCTACCCCTAACCCTAACCCTAACCCTTATCCTAACCCTAAACCTAAAGCTAAGAGATCACTAACCCTAGCCCTAATCCTAAACCTAAGAGAACCCTAACCCTAACCCTCACCCTAAATCTAAGCCTAACCCTAACCGTAACCCTTTCCATAACTCTAACCCTAACCCTAACCCTAACCCTAACCCTAACCGTAACCCTAAAACTAAACCTAACCTTAACCCTAACCCTAACCCTAAGAGAACACTAACCCTAACCCTAACCCAAACCCTAAGAGAACCCTAACCCTAAACTTACCCCTAACCCTAACACTAACCCTTACCCTAACCCTAAACCTAAACCTAAGAGATCACGAACCCTAACCCTAACCTTAAGAGAACCCTAACCCTAACCCTAACCCTAACCATAACCCTAACCCTAAAACTAACACTAACCTTAATCCTAACCCTAACCCTAACCCTAACCCTAACCCTAACCTTACCCCTAACGCTACACCTAACCCTAACCCTAACCCTAACCCTAACCCAAACCCTAAACCTAAACGTAAGAGATAACTAACCCTAACCCTAACCCTATCCCTAACCGTAACCCTAAACCTAACACTAACCCTAACACTAACCCTAACCCTAACCCTAACCCTAACCCTAACCCTAACCTAACCCTAACCATAACCCTAACCGTAACCCTAACTCTAAGCCTAAGAGAACACTAACCCAAACCCTAACCCTAACCCTAAACGTAACCCTAACCCTAACCCTAACCCTAACCCTAACCCTAACCCTAACCCTAACCCTAACCCCAAACCTATACCTAACCCTAACCCTAACACTAACCCTAACCCTAACCCTAACCCTAACGCTAACCCTAACCCTACCCCTAACCCTTACCGTAACCCTAACCCTAACCCTAACCCTAACCCTAAGAGAACCCTAATCCTAACCCTAACCTTAGCCCTAACCCTAACCCTAAACCTAAACCTAAGAGATCACTAACCCTAACCCTAACCCTAACCCTAACCCTAACCGTAACCCTAACCCTAACCCTAACACTTACCCTAAACCTAACCCTAAACCTAACCCTAACCCTAACCCTAACCCTAACCCGAACCTAACCCTAACCATAACCCTAACCCTAACCCTAACCCTAACCCTAAGCCTAAGAGAACACTAACACTAACCATAACCCTAATCCTAACCCTAAACCTAACCCTAACCCTAACCCTAACCCTAACACTAACCCTAAGCCTAACCCTAACCGTAACCCTTTCCCTAACTCTAACCCTAACCCTAACCCTAACCCTAACCCTTACTCTAAGAGAACACTAACCCTAACCCTAACACTAACCTTAACCGTAACCGTAACCGTAACCCTAACCCTAACCCTAAACCTAACCCTAACCCTAACCCTAACACTAACCCTAACACTAACCTTAAGCCTAACCCTAACAGTAACCCTTTCCCTAACTCTAACCCTAACCCTAACCCTAACCCTAACCCTTACTCTAAGAGAACACTAACCCTAACCCTAACACTAACCTTAATCCTAACCGTAACCGTAACCCTAACCCTAACCCTTAACCTAAATCCTAACCCTAACACTAACCCTAACCCAAACCCTACACCTAACGCTAAACCTAACCCTAACCCTAACCCTAATCCTAATCCTAATCCTAACCCTAACCCTAACCCTAACCCTTACCCTAACCCTAACCCTAACCCTAACCCTAACCGTAACCCTAACCTAAGAGAATACTAACCCTAACCCTAACCCTAACCCTAACCTAACCCTAACCATAACCCTAACCGTAACCCTAACTCTAAGCCTAAGAGAACACTAAACCAAACCCTAACCCTAACCCTAAACCTAACCCTAACCCTAACCCTAACCCTAACCCTAACCCTAACCCAAACCCTAACCCTAACCCTAACCGTAACCGTAACCCTAACACTAACCATAACCCTAATCCTAACCCTAAACATAACCCTAACCCTAACCCTAACCCTAACCCTAACCCTAACACTAACCCTAAGCCTAACCCTAACCGTAACCCTTTCCCTATCTCTAACCCTAACCCTAACCCTAACCCTTACTCTAAGAGAACAGTAACCCTATCCCTAACACTAACCTTAACCGTAACCGTAACCGTAACCCTAACCCTAACCCTAAACCTAACCCTAACCCTAACCCTAACCCTAACCCTAACACTAACCTTAAGCCTAACCCTAACAGTAACCCTTTCCCTAACTCTAACCCTAACCCTAACACTAACCCTTACTCTAAGAGAACACTAACCCTAACCCTAACACTAACCTTAATCCTAACCGTAACCGTAACCCTAACCCTAACCCTAAACCTAAATCCTAACCCTAACACTAACCCTAACCCAAACCCTACACCTATAGCTAAACCTAACCCTAACCCTAACCCTAATCCTAATCCTAATCCTAACCCTAACCCTAACCCTAACCCTAACCCTAACCCTAACCCTAACCCTTACCCTAAGCCTAACCCTAACCCTAACCCTAACCCTAACCGTAACCCTAACCTAAGAGAATACTAACCCTAACCCTAACCCTAACCCTAACCCTAATCCTAATCCTAACCGTAACCCTAACCCTAACCCTAACCCTAAGAGAACCCTAATACTAACCATAAGAGAACCCTAAACCGAACCCAAACCCTAATCCTAACCCTAACCGTAACCATAACCCTAACCCTAACAGTAACCCTAACCCTAAACCTAACCCTAACCCTAACTCAAACCCTAACCCTAACCCTAACCCTAACCCTAACCCTAACCCTAACCCTAACCCTAACCCTAACCCTAACAAGAGAACACTAACCCTAACCCTAACCCTAACCCTAAGAGAACCCTAACCCTAACCCTAACCCTAACACTAACCCTAACCTTAATTGAAACCCTTTCCCTAAATCTTTCCCTAACCCTAACCGTAACTCTAAGAGAACACTAACCGTAACCCTAACACTAACCTTAATCCTAACCCTAAACCTAACCCTAACCCTAACCCTAATCCTAACCCTAACCCTAACCCTAACCCTAACCCTAACCCTTACCCTAACCCTAACCCTATCCTTAACCCTAAAACTAAGAGAACACTAAACCTAACCCTAACCCTAACCCTAACCCTAACCCTAAACCTAACCCTAACCCTATCCCTAGCCCTAACCCTAAGAGAACACTAACCCTAACCCTAACCCTAAGAGAAACCTAACCCTAACCCTAACCCTAACCCTAACCAAAACCCTAAACCTAAACGGAAGAGATAACTAACCCTAACCCTAACCCTATCCCTAACCGTAACCCTAACCCTAACCCTAACCCTAATCCTAACCCTAACCCTAACCCTAACCCTAACCTAACCCTAACCATAACCCTAACCCTAACCCTAACTCTAAGCCTAAGAGAACACTAACCCAAACCCTAACCCTAACCCTAAACCTAACCCTAACCCTAACCCTAACCCTAACCCTAACCCTAACCCTAACCCTAACCCTAACCCTAACCCTAACCCTAACACTAACCCTAACCCTAACCCTAACCCTAACCCCAACCCTATCCCTAACCCTAACCCTAACCCTAACCCTAACCCTAACCCTAAACCTAACCCTAACCCTTACCCTAACCCTAACCCTAACCTTAACCCTAACCCTTACCCTAACCCTAACCCTAACCTTAACCCTAACCCTAACCGTAACCCTAATCCTAAGAGAATACTAACCCTAACCCTAACCCTAACCCTAACCCTAACCGTAACCCTAAAACTAAACCTAACCCTAACCCTAACCCTAACCCTAAGAGAACACTGACCCTAACCCTAACCCAAACCCTAAGAGAACCCTAACCCTAAACTTACCCCTAACCCTAACACTAACCCTTACCCTAACCCTAAACCTAAACCTAAGAGATCACGAACCCTAACCCTAACCTTAAGAGAACCCTAACCCTAACCCTAACCCTAACCCTAACCCTAACCGTAACCCTTACCCTAACTCTAACCCTAACCCTAACCCTAACCCTAACCCTAACCCTAACCCTAACCCTAACCCTAACCATAACCCTAACCCTAAAACTAACACTAACCTTAATCCTAACCCTAACCCTAACCCTAACCCTAACCCTAACCTTACCCCTAACGCTAAACCTAACCCTAACCCTAAACCGAACCCTAAACCTAATCCTAATCCTAACCCTAACCCTAACCCTAACCCTTAGAGAACACTAATCCTAATCCTAACCCTAACCCTAACCCTAACCCTAACCCTAACCTTAACCCTAACCCTAACCCAAACCCTAAACCTAAACGTAAGAGATAACTAACCCTAACCCTAACCCTATCCCTAACCGTAACCCTAAACCTAACACTAACCCTAACACTAACCCTAACCCTAACCCTAACCCTAACCCTAACCCTAACCTAACCCTAACCATAACCCTAACCGTAACCCTAACTCTAAGCCTAAGAGAACACTAACCCAAACCCTAACCCTAAACGTAACCCTAACCCTTACCGTAACCCTAACCCTAACCCTAACCCTAACCCTAAGAGAACCCTAACCCTAACCCTAACCTTAGCCCTAACCCTAACCCTAAACCTAAACCTAAGAGATCACTAAACCTAACCCTAACCCTAACCCTAACCCTAACCGTAACCCTAACCCTAACCCTAACACTTACCCTAAACCTAACCCTAAACCTAACCCTAACCCTAACCCTAACCCTAACCCGAACCTAACCCTAACCATAACCCTAACCCTAACCCTAACCCTAAGCCTAAGAGAACACTAACACTAACCATAACCCTAATCCTAACCCTAAACCTAACCCTAACCCTAACCCTAACCCTAACTCTAACACTAACCCTAAGCCTAACCCTAACCGTAACCCTTTCCCTAACTCTAACCCTAACCCTAACCCTAACCCTTACTCTAAGAGAACACTAACCCTAACCCTAACACTAACCTTAACCGTAACCGTAACCCTAACCCTAACCCTAAACCTAACCCTAACCCTAACCCTAACACTAACCCTAACACTAATCTTAAGCCTAACCCTAACAGTAACCCTTTCCCTAACTCTAACCCTAACCCTAACCCTAACCCTAACCCTAACCCTTACTCTAAGAGAACACTAACCCTAACCCTAACACTAACCTTAATCCTAACCGTAACCGTAACCCTAACCCTAACCCTTAACCTAAATCCTAACCCTAACACTAACCCTAACCCAAACCCTACACCTAACGCTAAACCTAACCCTAACCCTAACCCTAATCCTAATCCTAATCCTAACCCTAACCCTAACCCTAACCCTTACCCTAACCCTAACCCTAACCCTAACCCTAACCGTAACCCTAACCTAAGAGAATACTAACCCTAACCCTAACCCTAACCTAACCCTAACCATAACCCTAACCGTAACCCTAACTCTAAGCCTAAGAGAACACTAAACCAAACCCTAACCCTAACCCTAAACCTAACCCTAACCCTAACCCTAACCCTAACCCTAACCCAAACCCCAACCCTAACTCTAACCGTAACCGTAACCCTAACACTAACCATAACCCTAATCCTAACCCTAAACATAACCCTAACCCTAACCCTAACCCTAACCCTAACCCTAACCCTAACCCTAACCCTAACCCTAACACTAACCCTAAGCCTAACCCTAACCGTAACCCTTTCCCTATCTCTAACCCTAACCCTAACCCTAACCCTTACTCTAAGAGAACAGTAACCCTAACCCTAACACTAACCTTAACCGTAACCGTAACCCTAACCCTAACCCTAAACCTAACCCTAACCCTAACCCTAACCCTAACCCTAACACTAACCTTAAGCCTAACCCTAACAGTAACCCTTTCCCTAACTCTAACCCTAACCCTAACCCTAACCCTTACTCTAACCCTAACCCTATCCTTAACCCTAAAACTAAGAGAACACTAACCCTAACCCTAACCCTAACCCTAACCCTAACCATAACCCTAAACCTAACCCTAACCCTATCCCTAGCCCTAACCCTAAGAGAACACTAACCCTAACCCTAACCCTAACCCTAAGAGAAACCTAACCCTAACCCTAAGAGAACACTAACCCTAACCCTAACCCTAACCCTAACCCTAAACCTAAACCTAACAGATCACTAAACCTAACCCTAACCCTAACCCTAACCGTAACCCTAACCCTAACACTTACCCTAAACCTAACCCTAACCCTAACCCTAACCCTAACCCTAACCCTAACCCTAACCCTAACCCTAACCCGAACCTAACCCTAACCATAACCCTAACACTAAACCTAACCCTAAGCCTAAGAGAACACTAACACTAACCATAACCCTAATCCTAACCCTAAACCTAACCCTAAACCTAACCCTATCCCTAACCGTAACCCTAACCCTACACCTAACACTAACCCTAACCCTAACCCTAACCCTAACCCTAACGCTAACCCTAACCGTAATGCTAACCCTAACCCTAACCCTAACCCTAACCCTAACCCTAACCCTAACCCTAACCCTAACCCTACCGTAACCCTAACCCTAAAACTAACCCTAACCCTAACCTAACCCTAACCCTAACCCTAAGAGAACACTAACCCTAACCCTAACCCAAACCCTAAGAGAACCCTAACACTAACCCTACCCCTAACCCTAACCCTAACCCTTATCCTAACCCTAAACCTAAAGCTAAGAGATCACTAACCCTAGCCCTAATCCTAAACCTAAGAGAACCCTAACCCTAACCCTCACCCTAAATCTAAGCCTAACCCTAACCGTAACCCTTTCCATAACTCTAACCCTAACCCTAACCCTAACCCTTACTCTAAGAGAACACTAACCCTAACCCTAACACTAACCTTAATCCTAACCGTAACCGTAAACCTAACCCTAACCCTAAACCTAACCCTAACCCTAACCCTAATCCTAATCCTAATACTAACCCTAACCCTAACCCTAACCCTAACCCTAACCCTTACCCTAACCCTAACCCTAACCTTAACCCTAACCCTAACCGTAACCCTAATCCTAAGAGAATACTAACCCTAACCCTAACCCTAACCCTAACCCTAACCGTAACCCTAAAACTAAACCTAACCCTAACCCTAACCCTAACCCTAAGAGAACACTAACCCTAACCCTAACCCAAACCCTAAGAGAACCCTAACCCTAAACTTACCCCTAACCCTAACACTAACCCTTACCCTAACCCTAAACCTAAACCTAAGAGATCACGAACCCTAACCCTAACCTTAAGAGAACCCTAACCCTAACCCTAACCCTAACCCTAACCGTAACCCTTACCCTAACTCTAACCCTATCCCTAACCCTAACCCTAACCCTAACCCTAACCCTAACCCTAACCATAACCCTAACCCTAAAACTAACACTAACCTTAATCCTAACCCTAACCCTAACCCTAACCCTAACCCTAACCTTACCCCTAACGCTAAACCTAACCCTAACCCTAAACCGAACCCTAAACCTAATCCTAATCCTAACCCTAACCCTAACCCTAACCCTTAGAGAACAC
>NW_028181451.1:677500-685000 GCF_964211825.1 Aythya ferina
CCTAACCCTAACCCTAAGAGAACCCTAATACTAACCATAAGAGAACCCTAAACCGAACCCAAACCCTAAACCTAACCCTAACCGTAACCATAACCCTAACCCTAACAGTAACCGTAACCCTAAACCTAACCCTAACCCTAACTCAAACCCTAACCCTAACCCTAACCCTAACCCTAACCCTAACCCTAACCCTAACCCTAACCCTAACCCTAATCCTAACAAGAGAACACTAACCCTAACCCTAACCCTAACCCTAAGAGAACCCTAACCCTAACCCTAACCCTAACACTAACCCTAACCTTAATTGAAACCCTTTCCCTAAATCTATCCCTAACCCTAACCGTAACTCTAAGAGAACACTAACCGTAACCCTAACACTAACCTTAATCCTAACCCTAAACCTAACCCTAACCCTAACCCTAATCCTAACCCTAACCCTAACCCTAACCCTAACCCTAACCCTAACCCTAACCCTTACCCTAACCCTAACCCTATCCTTAACCCTAAAACTAAGAGAACACTAACCCTAACCCTAACCCTAACCCTAACCCTAACCCTAACCCTAACCCTAAACCTAACCCTAACCCTATCCCTAGCCCTAACCCTAAGAGAACACTAACCCTAACCCTAACCCTAAGAGAAACCTAACCCTAACCCTAACCCTAACCCTAACCAAAACCCTAAACCTAAACGTAAGAGATAACTAACCCTAACCCTAACCCTATCCCTAACCGTAACCCTAACCCTAACCCTAACCCTAACCCTAACCCTAACCCTAACCCTAACCTAACCCTAAACATAACCCTAACCCTAACCCTAACTCTAAGCCTAAGAGAACACTAACCCAAACCCTAACCCTAACCCTAAACCTAACCCTAACCCTAACCCTAACCCTAACCCTAACCCTAACCCTAACCCTAACCCTAACCCTAACCCTAACCCTAACCCCAACCCTATCCCTAACCCTAACCCTAACCCTAACCCTAACCCTAACCCTAAACCTAACCCTAACCCTAACCCTAACCCTAACCCTAACCCTAACCCTAACCCTAAGAGAACCCTAACCCTAACCCTAACCTTAGCCCTAACCCTAACCCTAAACCTAAACCTAACAGATCACTAACCCTAACCCTAACCCTAACCCTAACCCTAACCCTAACCCTAACACTTACCCTAAACCTAACCCTAACCCTAACCCTAACCCTAACCCTAATCCTAACCCTAACCCTAACCCTAACCCTAACCCGAACCTAACCCTAACCATAACCCTAACACTAAACCTAACCCTAAGCCTAAGAGAACACTAACACTAACCATAACCCTAATCCTAACCCTAAACCTAACCCTAACCCTAACCCTATCCCTAACCGTAACCCTAACCCTACACCTAACACTAACCCTAACCCTAACCCTAACCCTAACCCTAACGCTAACCCTAACCGTAATGCTAACCCTAACCCTAACCCTAACCCTAACCCTAACCCTAACCCTAACCCTAACCCTAACCCTACCGTAACCCTAACCCTAAAACTAACCCTAACCCTAACCTAACCCTAACCCTAACCCTAAGAGAACACTAACCCTAACCCTAACCCAAACCCTAAGAGAACCCTAACACTAACCCTACCCCTAACCCTAACGCTAACCCTTATCTTAACCCTAAACCTAAAGCTAAGAGATCACTAACCTTAGCCCTAATCCTAAACCTAAGAGAACCCCAACCCTAACCCTCACCCTAAATCTAAGCCTAACCCTAACCGTAACCCTTTCCATAACTCTAACCCTAACCCTAACCCTAACCCTTACTCTAAGAGAACACTAACCCTAACCCTAACACTAACCTTAATCCTAACCGTAACCGTAAACCTAACCCTAACCCTAAACCTAACCCTAACCCTAACCCTAATCCTAATCCTAATACTAACCCTAACCCTAACCCTAACCCTAACCCTTACCCTAACCCTAACCCTAACCTTAACCCTAACCCTAACCGTAACCCTAATCCTAAGAGAATACTAACCCTAACCCTAACCCTAACCCTAACCCTAACCGTAACCCTAAAACTAAACCTAACCCTAACCCTAACCCTAACCCTAAGAGAACACTAACCCTAACCCTAACCCAAACCCTAAGAGAACCCTAACCCTAAACTTACCCCTAACCCTAACACTAACCCTTACCCTAACCCTAAACCTAAACCTAAGAGATCACGAACCCTAACCCTAACCTTAAGAGAACCCTAACCCTAACCCTAACCCTAACCCTAACCGTAACCCTTACCCTAACTCTAACCCTAACCCTAACCCTAACCCTAACCCTAACCCTAACCCTAACCCTAACCCTAACCATAACCCTAACCCTAAAACTAACACTAACCTTAATCCTAACCCTAACCCTAACCCTAACCCTAACCCTAACCTTACCCCTAACGCTAAACCTAACCCTAACCCTAAACCGAACCCTAAACCTAATCCTAATCCTAACCCTAACCCTAACCCTAACCCTTAGAGAACACTAATCCTAATCCTAACCCTAACCCTAACCCTAACCCTAACCCTAACCCTAACCCTAACCCTAACCCTAACCCAAACCCTAAACCTAAACGTAAGAGATAACTAACCCTAACCCTAACCCTATCCCTAACCGTAACCCTAAACCTAACACTAACCCTAACACTAACCCTAACCCTAACCCTAACCCTAACCCTAACCCTAACCTAAGCCTAACCATAACCCTAACCGTAACCCTAACTCTAAGCCTAAGAGAACACTAACCCAAACCCTAACCCTAACCCTAAACGTAACCCTAACCCTAACCCTAACCCTAACCCTAACCCTAACCCTAACCCTAACCCTAACCCTAACCCTAACCCCAAACCTATACCTAACCCTAACCCTAACACTAACCCTAACCCTAACCCTAACCCTAACGCTAACCCTAACCCTAACCCTAACCCTTACCGTAACCCTAACCCTAACCCTAACCCTAACCCTAAGAGAACCCTAACCCTAACCCTAACCTTAGCCCTAACCCTAACCCTAAACCTAAACCTAAGAGATCACTAACCCTAACCCTAACCCTAACCCTAACCCTAACCGTAACCCTAACCCTAACCCTAACACTTACCCTAAACCTAACCCTAAACCTAACCCTAACCCTAACCCTAACCCTAACCCGAACCTAACCCTAACCATAACCCTAACCCTAACCCTAACCCTAAGCCTAAGAGAACACTAACACTAACCATAACCCTAATCCTAACTCTAAACCTAACCCTAACCCTAACCCTAACCCTAACCCTAACCCTAAACCTAACCCTAACCCTAACCCTAACACTAACCCTAACACTAACCTTAAGCCTAACCCTAACAGTAACCCTTTCCCTAACTCTAACCCTAACCCTAACCCTAACCCTAACCCTTACTCTAAGAGAACACTAACCCTAACCCTAACACTAACCTTAATCCTAACCGTAACCGTAACCCTAACCCTAACCCTTAACCTAAATCCTAACCCTAACCCTAACCCTAACCCAAACCCTACACCTAACGCTAAACCTAACCCTAACCCTAACCCTAATCCTAATCCTAATCCTAACCCTAACCCTAACCCTAACCCTTACCCTAACCCTAACCCTAACCCTAACCCTAACCGTAACCCTAACCTAAGAGAATACTAACCCTAACCCTAACCCTAACCCTAACCTAACCCTAACCATAACCCTAACCGTAACCCTAACTCTAAGCCTAAGAGAACACTAAACCAAACCCTAACCCTAACCCTAAACCTAACCCTAACCCTAACCCTAACCCTAACCCTAACCCAAACCCTAACCCTAACTCTAACCGTAACCGTAACCCTAACACTAACCATAACCCTAATCCTAACCCTAAACATAACCCTAACCCTAACCCTAACCCTAACCCTAACCCTAACACTAACCCTAAGCCTAACCCTAACCGTAACCCTTTCCCTATCTCTAACCCTAACCCTAACCCTAACCCTTACTCTAAGAGAACAGTAACCCTAACCCTAACACTAACCTTAACCGTAACCGTAACCGTAACCCTAACCCTAACCCTAAACCTAACCCTAACCCTAACCCTAACCCTAACACTAACCTTAAGCCTAACCCTAACAGTAACCCTAACCCTAACCCTAACCCTAACCCTAACCCTAACCCTAACCCTTACTCTAAGAGAACACTAACCCTAACCCTAACACTAACCTTAATCCTAAACGTAACCGTAACCCTAACCCTAACCCTAAACCTAAATCCTAACCCTAACACTAACCCTAACCCAAACCCTACACCTATAGCTAAACCTAACCCTAACCCTAACCCTAATCCTAATCCTAATCCTAACCCTAACCCTAACCCTAACCCTAACCCTAACCCTAACCCTAACCCTTACCCTAAGCCTAACCCTAACCCTAACCCTAACCCTAACCGTAACCCTAACCTAAGAGAATACTAACCCTAACCCTAACCCTAACCCTAACCCTAATCCTAATCCTAACCGTAACCCTAACCCTAACCCTAACCCTAAGAGAACCCTAATACTAACCATAAGAGAACCCTAAACCGAACCCAAACCCTAAACGTAACCCTAACCGTAACCATAACCCTAACCCTAACAGTAACCCTAACCCTAAACCTAACCCTAACCCTAACTCAAACCCTAACCCTAACCCTAACCCTAACCCTAACCCTAACCCTAACCCTAACCCTAACCCTAACCCTAACCCTAACAAGAGAACACTAACCCTAACCCTAACCCTAACCCTAAGAGAACCCTAACCCTAACCCTAACCCTAACACTAACCCTAACCTTAATTGAAACCCTTTCCCTAAATCTATCCCTAACCCTAACCGTAACTCTAAGAGAACACTAACCGTAACCCTAACACTAACCTTAATCCTAACCCTAAACCTAACCCTAACCCTAACCCTAATCCTAACCCTAACCCTAACCCTAACCCTAACCCTAACCCTAACCCTAACCCTTACCATAACCCTAACCCTATCCTTAACCCTAAAACTAAGAGAACACTAACCCTAACCCTAACCCTAACCCTAAACCTAACCCTAACCCTATCCCTAGCCCTAACCCTAAGAGAACACTAACCCTAACCCTAACCCTAAGAGAAACCTAACCCTAACCCTAACCCTAACCCTAACCAAAACCCTAAACCTAAACGTAAGAGATAACTAACCCTAACCCTAACCCTATCCCTAACCGTAACCCTAACCCTAACCCTAACCCTAACCCTAACCCTAACCCTAACCCTAACCCTAACCTAACCCTAACCATAACCCTAACCCTAACCCTAACTCTAAGCCTAAGAGAACACTAACCCAAACCCTAACCCTAACCCTAAACCTAACCCTAACCCTAACCCTAACCCTAACCCTAACCCTAACCCTAACCCTAACCCTAACCCTAACCCTAACCCTAACCCTAACCCTAACCCCAACCCTATCCCTAACCCTAACCCTAACCCTAACCCTAACCCTAACCCTAAACCTAACCCTAACCCTAACCCTAACCCTAACCCTAACCCTAACCCTAAGAGAACCCTAACCCTAACCCTAACCTTAGCCCTAACCCTAACCCTAAACCTAAACCTAACAGATCACTAACCCTAACCCTAACCCTAACCCTAACCCTAACCCTAACCCTAACCCTAACACTTACCCTAAACCTAACCCTAACCCTAACCCTAACCCTAACCCTAACCCTAACCCTAACCCTAACCCTAACCCTAACCCGAACCTAACCCTAACCATAACCCTAACACTAAACCTAACCCTAAGCCTAAGAGAACACTAACACTAACCATAACCCTAATCCTAACCCTAAACCTAACCCTAACCCTAACCCTATCCCTAACCGTAACCCTAACCCTACACCTAACACTAACCCTAACCCTAACCCTAACCCTAACCCTAACGCTAACCCTAACCCTAACCCAAACCCTAAGAGAACCCTAACACTAACCCTACCCCTAACCCTAACCCTAACCCTTATCCTAACCCTAAACCTAAAGCTAAGAGATCACTAACCCTAGCCCTAATCCTAAACCTAAGAGAACCCTAACCCTAACCCTCACCCTAAATCTAAGCCTAACCCTAACCGTAACCCTTTCCATAACTCTAACCCTAACCCTAACCCTAACCCTTACTCTAAGAGAACACTAACCCTAACCCTAACACTAACCTTAATCCTAACCGTAACCGTAAACCTAACCCTAACCCTAAACCTAACCCTAACCCTAACCCTAATCCTAATACTAACCCTAACCCTAACCCTAACCCTAACCTTTACCCTAACCCTAACCCTAACCTTAACCCTAACCCTAACCGTAACCCTAATCCTAAGAGAATACTAACCCTAACCCTAACCCTAACCCTAACCCTAACCGTAACCCTAAAACTAAACCTAACCCTAACCCTAACCCTAACCCTAAGAGAACACTAACCCTAACCCTAACCCAAACCCTAAGAGAACCCTAACCCTAAACTTACCCCTAACCCTAACACTAACCCTTACCCTAACCCTAAACCTAAACCTAAGAGATCACGAACCCTAACCCTAACCTTAAGAGAACCCTAACCCTAACCCTAACCCTAACCCTAACCGTAACCCTTACCCTAACTCTAACCCTAACCCTAACCCTAACCCTAACCCTAACCCTAACCCTAACCTTACCCCTAACGCTAAACCTAACCCTAACCCTAAACCGAACCCTAAACCTAATCCTAATCCTAACCCTAACCCTAACCCTAACCCTTAGAGAACACTAATCCTAATCCTAACCCTAACCCTAACCCTAACCCTAACCCTAACCCTAACCCTAAACCTAACCCTAACCCTAACCCTAACCCTAACGCTAACCCTAACCCTAACCCTAACCCTAAGAGAACACTAACCCTAACCCTAAACTTAATCCTAACCCTAACCCTAACCCTAACCCTAACCCTAAAACTAACCCTAACCCTAACCTTAATCCTAACCCTAACCCTAACCCTAACCCTAACCCTAACCCTAACCCTAACCCTAATCCTAACCCTAACCCTAACCCTAACCCTAACCCTAACCCTGAACCTAACCCTAACGATAACCCTAACCCTAACCCTAATCCTAATCGTAACCCTAACCCTAACCCTAACCCTAAGAGAACCCTAACACTAACCATAAGAGAACCCTAACCCTAACCCTAACCCTAATCCTAAACCTAACCCTTACCCTAACCCTAACCCCGTCCCTAACCCTAACCCTAACCCTTACCCTAACCCTAAACCTAACGCTGCACCTAACCCTAAGAGAACCCTAACCCTAACCCTAAGAGAATCCTAACCCTAACCCTAAGAGATCCCTAACCCTAACCCTCACCCTTAGAGAACCCTAACCCTAACCCTAACCCTAACCCTAACCATAATCCTAACCCTAAGAGAACCCTAACCCTAACCCTAAGAGAATCCTAACCCTAACCCTA
>NW_028181451.1:707500-710000 GCF_964211825.1 Aythya ferina
CCCTAACCATAACCCTAACCCTAACCTTAACCCTAACCGTAAGCCTAACCCTAAACCTAACCCTAACCCTAACGCTAACCGTAACCCTAACCATAACACTAACCCTAACCCTAACCCTAACCATAACCCTAACCTAACCCTAACCATAACCCTAACCCTAACCCTAACCCTAAGCCTAAGAGTACACTAACACTAACCCTAACCCTAACCCTAAACCTAACCCTAACCCTAACCCTAACCCTAACCCTAACCCTAACCCTAACCTAACCCTAACCCTAACCCTAACCATAACCCTAACCCTAACCCTAACCCTAACCCTAACTCTAAGAGAGCCCTAACCCAAACCCTAACCGTAACGCTAACCCTAAACTTAACCGTAACCCTAACCCTAACCCTAACCCAAAACCTAACCGTAAGCCTAACCCTAAGCCTAACCCTAAGCCTAAACCTAACCCTAACCCTAAGTCTAAGTGAATTCTAACCCAAACCCTAACCCTTACCCTAACCCTAAACCTAACCCTAACCCTAACCCTAACCCTAAGAGAACCCTAACCCTAACCCTAACCTTAGCCCTAACCCTAACCCTCAACCTAAACCTAAGAGATCACTAACCCTAAACCTAACCCTAACCTTAACCCTATCCCTAACCCTAACCCTAACCTGAACCCTAACCCTAACCCTTACCCTAACCCTAACCCTAACCCTAACCTTAACCCTAACCCTAAGAGAACACTAAACCTAACCCTAACCCAAACCCTAACCCTAAGAGAAACCTAACCCTAACCCTAACCATAACGCTAATCCTAAACCTAACCCTAAAACTAACCCTAACCCTAACCCTAAACCTAACCAAAACCCTAACCCTAACCCTAACACTAACCGTAAACCTAACCCTAACCCTAACCCTAACCCTAACCCTAACCCTAACGTTAACCCTATCCCTAACCCTAACCCTAACCATAACCCTAACACTAACCCTAACCCTAAGCCTAAGAGAAAACTAACCCTAACCCTAACCCTAACCCCTAACCCTAACCCTAAACCTAACCATAACCCTAACCCTAACCCTAAGCCTAACCCTATCAATAACCCTAACCCTAACCCTAAGAGAACACTAACCATAACCCTAACCCAAACCATAACCCTAACCCTAACCTTAACCCTAACCCTAAACCTAACCCTAAACCTAACCCTAACCCTAACGCTAACCGTAACCCTAACCATAACACTAACCCTAACCCTAACCCTAACCCTAACCTAACCCTAACCATAACCCTAACCCTAACCCTAAGCCTAAGAGTACACTAACACTAACCCTAACCCTAATCCTAACCCTAAACCTAACCCTAACCCTAACCCTATACCTACCCGTACCCCTAACCTTACGAGAACACTAACCCTAACCCTAACCCTAACCCTAACCCTAACCCTAACCGTAACCCTAACCCTAGCCCTAACCCTAACCCTAACCCTAACCCTAACCCTAACCCTAACCCTAACCGTAACCCTAAGAGAATACTAACCCTAACCCTAACCCTAACCCAAACCCTAACCCTTACCCTAACCCTACCCCTAACCCTAACCCTAACCCTAACCCTAACCCTTACCCTAACCCTAAACCTAAACCTAAGAGATCACTAACCCTAAACCTAACCCTAACCCTAACCCTAACCCTAACCCTAACCCTAACCCTAACCCTAACCCTAACCCTAACCCTAACCCTAACCCTAACCCTAACCCTAACCTTAACCCTATTCCTAACCCTAACCCTAACCTTAACCCTAACCCTAACCCTTACCCTAACCCTAACCCTAACCTTAACCCTAACCCTAAGAGAACACTAAACCTAACCCTAACCCAAACCCTAAACCTAAGAGAACCCTAACCCTAACCCTAACCCTAACGCTAATCCTAAACCTAACCCTAAAACTAACCCTAACCCTAACCCTAAACCTAACCCAAAACCTAACCCTAACCCTAACCGTAACCCTAACCCTAACCCTAACCCTAACCCTAACCCTAACGTTAAACATAACCCTAACCCTAACCCTAACCATAACCCTAACACTAACCCTAACCCTAAGCCTAAGAGAACACTAACCCTAACCCTAACTCTAACCCCAAACCTAACCCTAACCCTAAGCCTATCCCTAACCCTAACCCTAACCCTAACAAGAGAACACTAACCCTAACCCTAACCCTTACCCTAACCCTAACCTTAATCCTAACCCTAAGAGAACCCTAACCCTAACCCTAACCCTAACCCTAACCCTAAACGTAACCCTAACCCTAACCCTAACCCTAACCCTAAGAGAATACTAACCCTAACCCTAACCCTAACCCCAAACCTAACCCTAACCCTAACCCTAACCCTAACCCTAACCCTAACCCTAACCCTAACCCTAACCCTAACCCTAACCCTAACCCTAACCCTAACCCTAACCCTATCCCTAAGAGAACACTAAACCTAACCCTAACCCTAACCCTAAGAGAACCCTAA
>NW_028181451.1:717500-720000 GCF_964211825.1 Aythya ferina
CCTAACCCTAACCCTAACCCTAACCCTAACCCTAACCCTAACCCTAAACCTAACCCTAACCCTAACCCTAACCCTAAGAGAACACTAACCCTAACCCTAACCCTAACGCTAAGAGAACCCTAACCCTAACCCTACCCCTAACCCTAACCCTAACACTAACCCTTACCCTAACCCTAAACCTAAACCTAAGAGATCACTAACCCTAAACCTAACCCTAAGCCTAACCCTAAGCCTAACCCTAACCCTAACCCTAACCCTAACCCTAACCTTAACCCTAACCCTAACCCTTACCCTAACCCTAACCCTAACCCTAACCTTAACCCTAACCCTAAGAGAACACTAAACCTAACCCTAACCCTAACCCTAACCCTAAGAGAACCCTAACCCTAACCCTAACCCTAACGCTAATCCTAAATCTAACCCCAAAACTAACCCTTACCCTAACCCTAAACCTAACCCAAAACCTAACCCTAACCCTAACCCTAACCGTAACCCTAACCCTAACACTAACCCTAACCCTAACCCTAACGTTAACCCTAACCCTAACCCTAACCCTAACCATAACCCTAACACTAAACCTAACCCTAAGCCTAAGAGAACACTAACCCTAACCCTAACTCTAACCCCAAACCTAACCCTAATCCTAAGCCTATCCCTAACCCTAACCCTAACCCTAAGAGTACACTAACCCTAACCCTAACCCTTACCCTAACCCTAACCTTAACCCTAACCCTAACCCTAACCCTAACCCTAATCCTAACCCTAACCCTAACCCTAACCCTAACCCTAACCCTAACCCTAACCCTAACCCTAACCCTAACCCCAACCCTAACCCTAACCCTAACCCTAAACCTAACCCTAACCCTAACCCTAACCCTAACCCTAACCCTACCCCTAACCCTAACCCTAACCCTAACCCTAAGAGAACACTAACCCTAACCCTAACCCTAACCCTAAGAGAACCCTAACCCTAACCCTAACCCTAACCCTAACCCTTACCTAACCCTAACCATAACCCTAACACTAACCCTAAGCCTAAGAGAACCCTAACCCTAACCTTAACCCTAACCCTAAGAGAACCCTAACCCTAACCCTAACCCTAACCCTAAGAGAACCCTAACCCTAACCCTAAGATATCCCTAACCCTAACCTTAACCCTAACGCTAAGAGAACCCTAACCCTAACCCTAACCCTAACCCTAAACCTAACCCTAATCCTAACCCTAACCCTAACCCTTTACCTAACCCTAAGCCTAACCCTAATCCTAACCCTAACCCTAACCCTAACCCTAACCCTAACCCTAACCCTAACAAGAGAACACTAACCCTAACCCGAAACCTTACAATAACCCTAACCCTAACCCTAACCCTAACCCTTAGCCTAAACCTAACCCTAACCCTAACCCTAACCCTAACCCTAACCCTAAGAGAACCCGAACCCTAACCCTAATCCTAACCCTAACACTAAGCCTAACCCTAATTGAAACCCTTATCCTTAATATATCCGTAACCCTAACCCTAACCGTAAATCTAAGAGAACACTAACACTAACCCTAACACTAACCTTAATCCTAACCCTAAACCTAACGCTAACCCTAACCCTAACCCTAACCCTAATCCAAACCCTAACCCTAAACCTAACCCTAACCCTATCCCTAACCCTAAGAGAACACTAACCCTAACCCTAACCTTAATCCTAACCCTAACCCTAACCCTAACCCTAACCTTAAACGTAACCCTAACCCTTAGAGAACGCTAACACTAACACTAACCCTAACCCTAACCCTAACCCTAACCCTAACGTTAACCCTAACTCTAACCCTAACCCTAACCCTAACCCTAACCCTAACCCTAACCCTAAACCTAACCCTAAGCGTAAGCCTAAGCCTAAGCCTAAACCTAAGCCTAAGCCGAAGCCTAAGCCTAAGCCTAAGCCTAAGCCTAAGCCTAACCCTAACCCTAACCCTAACCCTAACCTTAACCCTAACCCTAACACTAACCCTAACCCTAACCCTAACCCTAACCCCTAACCCTAACCCTAAACCTAACCATAACCCTAACCCTAACCCTAAGCCTAACCCTATCAATAACCCTAACCCTAACCCTAAGAGAACACTAACCATAACCCTAACCCTAACCATAACTCTAACCCTAACCTAACCCTAACCATAACCCTAACCCTAACCCTAACCCTAAGCCTAAGAGTACACTAACACTAACCCTAACCCTAATCCTAACCCTAAACCTAACCCTAACCCTAACCCTATACCTAACCGTAACCCTAACCCTAAGAGAACACTAACCCTAATCTTAACCCTAACCCTAACCCTAACCGTAACCCTAACCCTAGCCCTAACCCTAGCCCTAACCCTAACCCTAACCCTAACCCTAACCCTAAGAGAATACTAACCCTAACCCTAAACCTAACCCCAAACCTAACCCTAACCCTAGCCCTAAACCTAACCCTAACCCTAACCCTAACCCTAACCCTAACCCTAACC
>NW_028181451.1:752500-755000 GCF_964211825.1 Aythya ferina
GAGAACACTAACCCTAAACCGAACCCTAACGCTAATCCTAAACCTAACCCTAAAACTAACCCTAACCCTAACCCTAAACCTAACCCAAACCGTAACCCTAACCCTAACCCTAACCGTAACCCTAACCCTAACCCTAACCCTAACCCTAAACCTAACGTTAACCCTAACCCTAACCCTAACCATAACCCTAACACTAACCCTAACCCTAAGCCTAAGAGAACACTAACCCTAACCCTAACCCCTAACCCTAACCCTAAACCTAACCATAACCCTAACCCTAACCCTAACCCTATCCCTAACCCTATCAATAACCCTAACCCTAACCCTAAGAGAACACTAACCATAACCCTAACCCTAACCATAACCCTAACCCTAACCTTAACCCTAACCCTAACCCTAACGTTAACCCTAACCGTAACCCTAACCATAACCCTAACACTAACCCTAACCCTAAGCCTAAGAGAACACTAACCCTAACCCTAACTCTAACCCCCAACCTAACCCTAACCCTAAGCCTATCCCTAACCCTAACCATAACCCTAAGAGAACACTAACCCTAACCCTAACCCTTACCCTAACCCTAACCTTAACCCTAACCCTAAGAGAACCCTAACCCTAACCCTAACCCTAACCCTAACCCTAACCCTTACCCTAACCCTAAACCTAAACCTAAGAGATCACTAACCCTAAACCTAACCCTAACCCTAACCCTAACCCTAACCCTAACCCTAACCCTAACCCTAACCCTAACCCTAAACCTAACCCTAACCTTAACCCTATCCCTAACCCTAACCCTAACCTTAACCCTAACCCTAACCCTTACCCTAACCCTAACCCTAACCCTAACCTTAACCCTAACACTAAGAGAACACTAAACCTAACCCTAACCCTAACCCTAAGAGAACCCTAACCCTAACCCTAACCCTAACGCTAATCCTAAACCTAACCCTAAAACTAACCCTAACCCTAACCCTAAACCTAACCCAAACCATAACCCTAACCCTAACCCTAACCGTAACCCTAACCCTAACCCTAACCCTAACCCTAACGTTAACCCTAACCCTAACCCTAACCCTAACCATAACCCTAACACTAACCCTAACCCTACGCCTAAGAAAACACTAACCCTAACCCTAACCGTAACCCTAACCCTAACCCTAAACCTAACCATAACCCTAACCCTAACCCTAACCCTAACCCTATCCCTAACCCTATCAATAACCCTAACCCTAACCCTAAGAGAACACTAACCCTAACCCTAACCCTAACGCTAAGAGAACCCTAAACCTAACCCTACCCCTAACCCTAACCCTAACCCTAACCCTAACCCTAACCTTAACCCTATCCCTAATCCTAACCGTAACCTTAACCCTAAACCTAACCCTTACCCTAACCCTAACCCTAACCCTAAGCTTAACCCTAACCCTAAGAGAACACTAAACCTAACCCTAACCCTAACCCTAACCCTAAGAGAACCCTAACCCTAACCCTAACCCTAATGCTAATCCTAAACCTAACCCTAAAACTAACCCTTAACCTAACCCTAAACCTAACCCAAAACCTAACCCTAACCCTAACCCTAACCGTAACCCTAACCCTAACACTAAGAGAACACTAAACCTAACCCTAACCCTAACCCTAAGAGAACACTAACCCTAAATTTAACCCTAACGCTAATCCTAAACCTAACCCTAAAACTAACCCTAACCCTAACCCTAAACCTAACCCAAACTGTAACCCTAACCCTAACCCTAACCGTAACCCTAACCCTAACCCTAACCCTAAACCTAACGTTAACCCTAACCCTAACCCTAACCCTAACCATAACCCTAACACTAACCCTAACCCTAAGCCTAAGAGAACACTAACCCTAACCCTAACCCTAACCCCTAACCCTAACCCTAAACCTAACCATAACCCTAACCCTAACCCTAACCCTATCCCTAACCCTATCAATAACCCTAACCCTAACCCTAAGAGAACACTAACCATAACCCTAACCCTAACCATAACCCTAACCCTAACCTTAACCCTAACCCTAACCCTAACCCTAAACCTAACCCTAACCCTAACCCTAAGAGAACACTAACCCTAACCCTAACCCTAACCCTAACCCTAACCCTAACCCTAACCCTAACCCTAACCCTAACCCTAACCCTAACCTAACCCTAACCATAACCCTAACCCTAACCCTAAGCCTAAGAGTACACTAACAGTAACCCTAACCGTAATCCTAACCCTAAACCTAACCCTAACCCTAACCCTATACCTAACCGTAACCCTATCCCTAAGAGAACACTAACCCTAACCCTAACCCTAACCCTAACCGTAACCCTAACCCTAGCCCTAACCCTAGCCCTAACCCTAACCCTAACCCTAACCCTAACCCTAACCCTAACCCTAACCCTAACCCTAACCCTAAGAGATTACTAACCCTAACCCTAACCCCAACCCTAACCCTAACCCTAACCCTAAACCTAACCCTAACCCTAACCCAAAC
>NW_028181451.1:775000-777500 GCF_964211825.1 Aythya ferina
CTAACCCTAACCCTAACCCTTACCTAACCCTAACCATAACCCTAACACTAACCCTAAGCCTAAGAGAACACTAACCGTAACCCTAACACTAACCGTAACCCAAAACCTAACCCTAACCCTAAGCCTATCCCTAACCCTAACTCTAACCCTAAGAGAACAATAACCCTAACCCTAACCCTAACCCTAACCCTAACCCTAACCTTAACCCTAACCCTAAGAGAACCCTAACCCTAACCCTAACCCTAACCCTAACCCTAACCCTAACCCTAACACTAACCCTAACCCTAACCGTAACCCTAACCCTAACCCTAAGAGAACCCTAACCCTAACCCTAAGATATCCCTAACCCTAAACTTAACCCTAACGCTAAGAGAACCCTAACCCTAACCCTAACCCTAACCCTAACCCTAACCCTAACCCTAACCCTAAGAGAACACTAAACCTAACCCTAACCCTAACCCTAACCCTAACCCTAACCCTAACCCTAACAAGAGAACACTAACCCTAACCTGAAACCTTACAATAACCCTAACCCTAAAACTAACCCTAACCCTTAGCCTAAACCTAACCCTAACCCTAACCCTAACCCTAACCCTAAAACTAACCCTAAGAGAACCCTAACCCTAACCCTAATCCTAACCCTGACACTAAGCCTAACCCTAATTGAAACCCTTTCCCTTAATCTATCCCTAACCCTAACCCTAACCGTAAATCTAAGAGAACACTAACACTAACCCTAACACTAACCTTAATCCTAACCCTAAACCTAACGCTAACCCTAACCCTAACCCTAACCCTAATCCAAACCCTAACCCTAAACCTAACCCTAACCCTAACCCTAACCCTAAGAGAACATTAACCCTAACCCTAACGTTAACCCTAACTCTAACCCTAACCCTAACCCTAACCCTAACCCTAACCCTAACCCTAACCCTAACCCTAACCCTAACCCTAACCCTAACCCTAACCCTAACCCTAACCCTAACCCTAACCCTAAACCTAAACCTAAACCTAACCCTAACCCTAACCCTAACCCTAACCCTAACCCTAAGCGTAAGCCTAAGCCTAAGCCTAAACCTAAGCCTAAGCCGAAGCCGAAGCCTAAGCCTAAGCCTAAGCCTAAACCTAACCCTAACCCTAACCCTAACCTTAACCCTAACCCTAACACTAACCCTAACCCTAACCCTAAACCTAACCCCTAACCCTAACCCTAAACCTAACCATAACCCTAACCCTAACCCTAACCCTAACCCTATCAATAACCCTAACCCTAACCCTAAGAGAACACTAACCATAACCCTAACCCTAACCATAACCCTAACCCTAACCTAACCCTAACCATAACCCTAACCCTAACCCTAACCCTAAGCCTAAGAGTACACTAACACTAACCCTAACCCTAATCCTAACCCTAAACCTAACCCTAACCCTAGTCTAAATCTAACCCTAACCCTAACCCTAACCCTAAGCCTAAGAGTACACTAACACTAACCCTAACCCTAATCCTAACCCTAAACCTAACCCTACCCCTAACCCTAACCCTAACCCTAACCCTTACCCTAAACCTAAACCTAAACCTAAGAGATTACTAACCCTAACCCTAACCCTAACCCTAACCCTAACCCTAACCCTAACCCTAACCCTAACCCTAACCAAAACCCTAAGCCTAACCTTAAGCCTAACGCTAAGCCTAAACCTAACCCTAACCCTAAACCTAACCCTAACCCTAACCCTAACTTTAACACTAACCCTAACACTAACTCTAAACCTAACCCAAAACCTACCCCTAACGCTAAACCTAACCCTAACCCTAACCCTAACCCTAATCCTAATCCTAACCCTAACCCTAACCCTAACCCTAAGAGAAAACTAATCCTAACCCTAAACTAACCCTAACCCTAACCCTAACCCTAATCCAAACCCTAACCCTAACCCTAACCCTAACCCTAACCCTAACCCTAACCCTAATCCTAAGCCTAACCCTAACCCTAACCCTAACCCTAACCTTAACCCTAACCCTAACCCTACCCCTAACCCTAACTCTAAGAGAACCCTAACCCTAACCATAAGAGAACCCTAACTGTAACTGTAACCGTAACCCTAAACCTAACCCTAACCCTAACCCTAACCCTAACCCTAACCCTAACCCTAACCCTAACCCTAACCGTAAACCTATCTCTAAGTGAACCCTAACCCTTACCATAAGAGAACCCTAACCGTAATCCTAACCCTAACCCTAACCCTAAACATAAATGTAAGAGATCACTAAACCTAACCCTAACCCTAACAGTAACAGTAACCCTAACCCTAACCCTAACGTATCCCTAACCATAACCCTAACCCTAACCCTAAGCCTAAGTGAACACTAACCCAAACCCTAACCCTAACCCTAACCCTAACCCTAACCCTAACCCTAACCCTAACCCTAACCCTAAGAGAACACTAACCCTAACCCCAACCCTAACCCTAAACCTAACCCTAACCCTAACCCTAACCCTAA
>NW_028181451.1:805000-812500 GCF_964211825.1 Aythya ferina
AACCCTAACCCTAACCCTAACCCTAACCTTAACCCTAACACTAACCCTAACCCTAATACTAATCGTAATCCTAACCCTAACCCTAACCGTAATAGAACACTAATCCTAACCCTAACCCTAACCCTAACCCTAAACCTAACCCTAACCCTAACCCTAACCCTAACTCTAAGAGAACCCTAACCCTAACCATAAGAGAACCCTAACCGTAACCGTAACCGTAACCCTAACCCTAAACCTAACCCTAACCCTAACTCTAAGAGAACCCTAACCCAAACCCTAACCCTAACCCTAACCCTAAACCTAACCCTTACCCTAACCCTAACCCTAACCCTAACCCTAACCCTAACCCTAACCCTAACCCTAACCCTAACCCTAAGCCTAACCTTAAGCCTAACGCTAAGCCTAAACCTAACCCTAATCCTAAACCTAACCCTAACCCTAACCCTAACAGTAACACTAACCCTAACACTAACCCTAAACCTAACCCTAACCCTAACCCTAACCCTAACGCTAACCCTAACACTAACCCTAACCCTAACCCTAACTCTAAGAGAACCCTTACTGTAACCATAAGAGAACCCTAACCGTAACCCAAACCCTAACCCTAATCCCAACCCTAACCCTAACCCTAACCCTAACCCTAACCCTAACCCTAACCCTAACCGTAACCCTAACTCTAAGAGAACCCTAACCCAAACCCTAACCCTAACGCTAACCCTAAACCTAACCCTAACCCTAACCCTAACCCTAACCCTAACCCTAACCCTAACCCTAAACCTTACCCGAAGCCTAAACCTAAGCCTAACCCTAAGCCTAATCCTAACCCTAACCCTAACCCTAACCCTAACCGTAACACTAACCCTAAGAAAACCCTAACCCTAACCCTAACCCTAACCCTAACCCTAACCCTAAGAAAACCCTAACCCTAACCCTAACCCTAACCCTAACCCTAACCCTAACCCTAACCCTAACCCTAACCCTAACCCTAACCCTGAACCTAACCCTAACCCTAACCCTAACCCTAAACCTCACCCTAATCCTAACCCTAACCCTAACCCTAACCCTAACCCTAATCCTAACCCTAACCCTAACCCTAACCCTAACCCTCACCCTAACCCTAAACCTAACATTAACCCTAACTCTAACCCTAACCCTAACCCTAATCCTAATCCTAACCCTAACCCTAACCCTAACCCTAACCCTAAGAGAACAGAAATCCTAAACCCTAACCCTAACCCTAACCCTAACCCTAACCCTAACCCTAATCGTAAACCTATCTCTAAGAGAACCCTAACCCTTACCATAAGAGAACCCTAACCCTAATCCTAACCCTAACCCTAACCCTAAACCTAAATGTAAGAGATCACTAACCCTAACCCTAACCCTAACCCTAACAGTAACCCTAACCCTAACCCTAACCCTAACCCTAACCCTAACCCTAACCCTAACCGTAAACCTATCTCTAAGAGAACCCTAACCCTTACCATAAGAGAACCCTAACCCTAATCCTAACCCTAACCCTAACCCTAAACCTAAATGTAAGAGATCACTAACCCTAACCCTAACCCTAACCCTAACAGTAACCCTAACCCTAACACTAACCCTAACCCTAACCCTAACCATAACCCTAACCCTAACCTAACCCTAACCATAACACTAACCCTAACCCTAACCCTAAGCCTAAGAGAACACTAACCCAAACCCTAACCCTAACCCTAACCCTAACCCTAACCCTAACCCTAACCCTAACCCTAACCCTAACCCTAACCCTAACCCTAACCCTAACCCTAACCCTAATCCTAACCCTAACCCTAACCCTAACCCTAAGAGAACAGAAATCCAAAACCATAACCCTAACCCTAAACCTAACACTAACCCTAACCGTAAACCCATCTCTAAGAGAACCCTAACCCTTACCATAAAGGAACCCTAACCCTAATCCTAAACCTAATCCTAACCCTAAACCTAACAGTAACCCTCACCCTAACACTAACCCTAACCCTAACCCTAACCCTAACCCTAACCCTAACCTAACCCTAACCATAACCCTAACCCTAACCCTAACGCTAACCCTACCCTAACCCTAACTTTAACCATAACCCTAACCCTAACCCTAACCCTAACCCTAAACCTAACCCTAACCCTAACCCTAACCCTAACCCTAACACTAACCCTAACCCTAAGAAAACCCTAACCCTAACCCTAACCCTAACCCTAACCCTAACCCTAACCCTAACCCCAACCCTAACCCTAACCCTAACCCTAACCCTAAACCTAACCCTAACCCTAAAAAGAGAACACTAACCCTAACCCTAACCCTAACCCTAAACCTAAACCTAAGAGATCACTAACCCTAACCCTAACCCTAACCCTAACCGTAACCCTAACCCTAACCCTAACCCTAACCCTAACCCTAACCCTAACCCTAACCCTAACCCTAACGTTAACCTTAACCCTAACCCTAACTTTAACCCTAACCCTTACCCTAACCTTAAACCAAAACCTAAGAGATCACTAACCCTAACTGTAACCCTAACCCTAAGTGAACCCTAAACCTAACCCTAACCCTAATTAAACCCTTTCCCTAACTCTAACCCTAAACCTAACCCTAACCCTAACTCTAAGAGAACACTAACCCTAACGCTATCACTAACCTTGATCCTAACCCTAAACCTAACCCTAACCCTAACCCTAACCGTAACCCTAACCCTAATCTTAACCCTAACCCTAACCCTAAACCTAACCCTAACCCTAACCCTAACCCTAAACCTAACATTAACCCTAACCCTAACCCTAACCCTAACCCTAATCCTAATCCTAACCCTAACCCTAACCCTAACCCTAACCCTAACCCTAAGAGAACAGAAATCCTAAACCATAACCCTAACCCTAACCCTAACCCTAACCCTAACCGTAAACCTATCTCTAAGAGAACCCTAACCCTTACCATAAGAGAACCCTAACCCTAATCCTAACCCTAACCCTAACCCTAAACCTAAATGTAAGAGATCACTAACCCTAACCCTAACCCTAACCCTAACAGTAACCCTAACCCTAACACTAACCCTAACCCTAACCCTAACCCTAACCCTAACCTAACCCTAACCATAACACTAACCCTAACCCTAACCCTAAGCCTAAGAGAACACTAACCCAAACCCTAACCCTAACCCTAACCCTAACCCTAACCCTAACCCTAACCCTAACCCTAACCCTAACCCTAACCCTAACCCTAACCCTAACCCTAACCCTAAACCTAACCCTAACCCTAACCCTAACCCTAACCCTAACCCTAACACTAACCCTAACCCTAAGAAAACCCTAACCCTAACCCTAAACCTAACCCTAACCCTAACCCTAACCCTAACCCTAACCCAAAACCTACCCCTAACGCTAAACCTAACCATAACCCTAACCCTAACCCTAATACTAATCCTAACCCTAACCCTAACCCTAACCCTAATAGAACACTAATCCTAACCCTAACCCTAACCCTAACCCTAACCCTAACACTAACCCTAACTCTAAGAGAACCCTAACCCTAACCATAAGAGAACCCTAACCGTAACCGTAACCGTAACCCTAACCCTAACCATAACCCTAACCCTAACTCTAAGAGAACCCTAACCCAAACCCTAACCATAACGCTAACCCTAAACCTAACCCTAACCCTAACCCTAACACTAAGCCTAACCCTAACCCTAACCCTAACCCTAAGCCTAACCTTAAGCCTAACGCTAAGCCTAAACCTAACCCTAACCCTAAACCTAACCCAAACCCTAACCCTAACCGTAACACTAACCCTAACACTAACCCTAAACCTAACGCAAAACCTACCCCTAACGCTAAACCTAACCCTAACACTAACCCTAACCCTAATCCTAATCCTAACCCTAACCCTAACCCTAACCCTAAGAGAACACTAATCCTAACCCTAAACTAACCCTAACCCTAACCCTAACCCTAACCCTAACCCTAACCCTAACCCTAACAAGAGAACACTAACCCTAACTCTAACCCTAACCCTATCCCTATGAGAACACTAACCCTAACCCTAATCCTAACCCTAAGAGAAACCTAACCCTAACCATAAAACTAACCCGAACCCTAACCCTAACCCTAACCCTAACCCTAACCCTAACGCTAACCCTACCCTAACCCTAACTTTAACCCTAACCCTTACCCTAACCTTAAACCTAAACCTAAGAGATCACTAACCCTAACTGTAACCCTAACCCTAAGTAAACACTAACCCTAACCCTAACCCTATTTGTAACCCTTTCCCTAACTCTAACCCTAAACCTAACCCTAACCCTAACTTAAAGAGAACACTAACCCTAACGCTAACACTAACCTTGATCCTAACCCTAAACCTAACCCTAACCCTAACCCTAACCCTAACCCTAATCCTAACCCTAACCCTAACCCTAACCCTAACCCTAAACCTAACATTAACCCTAACCCTAACCCTAACCCTAATCCTAATCCTAAACCTAACCCTAACCCTAACCCTAACCCTTAGAGAACAGAAATCCTAAACCATAACCCTAACCCTAACCCTAACCCTAACCCTAACCGTAACACTAACCCTAAGAAAACCCTAATCCTAACCCTAACCCTAACCCTAACCCTAACCCTAAGAAAACCCTAACCCTAACCCTAACCCTAACCCTAACCCTAACCCTAACCCTAACCCTAACCCTAACCCTAACCCTAAACCTAACCCTAACCCTAACCCTAACCCTAACCCTAACCCTAACACTAACCCTAACCCTAAAAAAACCCTAACCCTAACCCTAAACCTAACCCTAACCCTAACCCTAACCCTATCCCTAACCCAAAACCTACCCCTAACGCTAAACCTAACCATAACCCTAACCCTAACCCTAATACTAATCCTAACCCTAACCCTAACCCTAACCCTAATAGAACACTAATCCTAACCCTCACCCTAACCCTAACCCTAACCCTAACACTAACCCTAACTCTAAGAGAACCCTAACCCTAACCATAAGAGAACCCTAACCGTAACCGTAACCGTAACCCTAACCCTAACCATAACCCTAACCCTAACTCTAAGAGAACCCTAACCCAAACCCTAACCATAACGCTAACCCTAAACCTAACCCTAACCCTAACCCTAACACTAAGCCTAACCCTAACCCTAACCCTAACCCTAAGCCTAACCTTAAGCCTAACGCTAAGCCTAAACCTAACCCTAACCCTAAACCTAACCCAAACCCTAACCCTAACCGTAACACTAACCCTAACACTAACCCTAAACCTAACGCAAAACCTACCCCTAAAGCTAAACCTAACCCTAACACTAACCCTAACCCTAATCCTAATCCTAACCCTAACCCTAACCCTAACCCTAAGAGAACACTAATCCTAACCCTAAACTAACCCTAACCCTAACCCTAACCCTAATCCTAATCCTAACCCTAACCCTAACCCTAACCCTAAGAGAACACTAATCCTAACCCTAAACTAACCCTAACCCTAACCCTAACCCTAACCCTAACCCTACCCCTAACCCTAACTCTAAGAGAACCCTAACCCTAACCATAAGAGAACCCTAACCGTAACCGTAACCGTAACCGTAAACGTAACCGTAACCCTAACCCTAACCCTAACCCTAACCCTAACAAGAGAACACTAACCCTAATCCTAACCCTAACCCTATCCCTAAGAGAACACTAACCCTAACCCTAACCCTAACCCTAAGAGAAACCTAACCCTAACCCTAAACCTAACCCTAACCCTAACCCTAACCCTAACCCTAACCCTAACGCTAACCCTACCCTAACCCTAACTTTAACCCTAACCCTTACCCTAACCTTAAACCTAAACCTAAGAGATCACTAACCCTAACCCTAAGCCTAAGTGAACCCTAACCCTAACCCTAACCCTAATTGTAACCCTTTCCCTAACTCTAACCCTAAACCTAACCCTAACCCTAACTCTAAGAGAACACTAAACCTAACGCTATCACTAACCTTGATCCTAACCCTAAACCTAACCCTAACCCTAACCCTAACCCTAACCCTAATCCTAACCCTAACCCTAACCCTAACCCTAACCCTAACCCTAAACCTAACATTAACCCTAACCCTAACCCTAACCCTAAACCTAATCCTAATCCTAACCCTAACCCTAACCCTAACCCTAACCCTAAGAGAACAGAAATCCTAAACCATAACCCTAACCCTAACCCTAACCCTAACCCTAACACTAAACCTAAATGTAAGAGATCACTAACCCTAACCCTAACGCTAACCCTAACCCTAACTCTAAGAGAACCCTAACCCAAACCCTAACTATAACGCTAACCCTAAACCTAACCCTAACCCTAACCCTAACCCTAACCCTTACACTAACCCTAACCCTAACCCTAACCCTAACCCTAACCCTAACCCTAACCCAAACTCTAAGAGAACCCTAACCCTAACCCTAACCCTAACCCTAACCCTATCCCTAAGAGAACACTAACCCTAACCCTAACCCTAAGAGAAACCTAACCCTAACCCTAACCCTAACCCTTACCCTAACCTTAAACCTAAACCTAAGAGATCACTAACCCTAACCCTAACCCTAACCCTAACCCTATCCCTAAGAGAACACTAACCCTAACCCTAACCCTAAGAGAAACCTAAACCTAACCCTAACCCTAATCCTAACCCTAACCCTAACCCTAACGTTAACCCTAACCCTAACCCTAACTTTAACCCTAACCCTTACCCTAACCTTAAATCAAAACCTAAGAGATCACTAACCCTAACCCTAACCCTAAGCCTAAGTGAACCCTAACCCTAACCCTAACCCTAATTGTAACCCTTTCCCTAACTCTAACGCTAAACCTAACCCTAACCCTAACTCTAAGAGAACACTAACCCTAACGCTAACACTAACCTTGATCGTAACCCTAACCCTAACCCTAACCCTAACCCTAACCCTAACCCTACTCCTAACCCAAACCCTAACCCTAACCCTAACCCTAAACCTAACCCTAACCCTAACCGTAAACCTATCTCTAAGAGAACCCTAACCCTTACCATAAGAGAACACTAACCCTGACCCTAACCCTAACCCTAACCCTAACCCTAACCCTAACCCTAACCCTAACCCTAACCCTAACCCTAACCCTAACCCTAACCCTAACCCTAATCCTAACCCTAACCCTAACCCTAAACCTAAATGTAAGAGATCACTAACCCTAACCCTAACCCTAACCCTAACAGTAACCCTAACCCTAACCCTAACCCTAACCCTAAACCTAACCCTAACCTAACCCTAACCATAACCCTAACCCTAACCCTAACCCTAAGCCTAAAATAACACTAACCCAAACCCTAACCCTAACCCTAACCCTAAACCTAAACCTAACCCTAACCCTAACCCTAACCTTAACCCTAACACTAACCCTAACCCTAATACTAATCGTAACCCTAACCCTAACCCTAACCCTAACCCTAACTCTAAGAGAACCCTAATCATAAC
>NW_028181451.1:907500-979848 GCF_964211825.1 Aythya ferina
ACCTGATCTTCTCCAAAAACCACAATTTACCCTTTTCCAACACGATGACCAACGAGAACCCAACAGAACCCAACAGAGACCCCAAAAAACGTCAAAAACACCCCAAACAAGAACGGCATCACCCCCAAAACTGGAAGAAAATCCCCCAAAACCATAGATCCACCCCAAAACCACCCTAAACCTACCTGATGTTCAACAAAAACCACAATCCACACCTATTTAACATAATGACAAACAAGAACCCAACAAAACCTAATGGAGACACCAAAACACGTCAAAAACACCCCAAACAAGAACGGCATCACCACCAAAACTGGAAGAAAATCCCCCAAAACCATAGATCCACCCCAAAAACACCCTAAAACTACCTGATGGTCTTCAAAACCCACAATCCACTCCTATTTAACATAATGACAAACAAGAACCCAACAAAACCTAATGGAGACACCAAAACACGTAAAAAACACCCCAAAAAATATCGGCATCACCCCCAAAACTGGAAGAAAATCCCCCAAAACCATAGATCCACCCCAAAAACACCCTAAACCTACCTGATGTTCTCCAAAACCCACAATTTACCCTTTTCCACCATGATAATCAACGAGAACCCAACAAAACCCAACGGAGACCCAAAAAAACGTCAAAAACACCCCAAACAAGAACGGCATCACCCCCAAAACTGGAAGAAAATCCGCCAAAACCATAGATCCACCCCAAAACCACCCTAAAACTACCTGATCTGCTCCAAAAACCACAATTTACCCTTTTCCAACACGATGACCAACGAGAACCCAACAGAACCCAACAGAGACCCCAAAAAACGTCAAAAACACCCCAAACAAGAACGGCATCACCACCAAAACTGGAAGAAAATCCCCCAAAACCATAGATCCACCCCAATAACACCCTAAACCTACCTGATGTTCTCCAAAACCCACAATCCACACCTATTTAACATAATGACAAACAAGAACCCAACAAAACCTAATGGAGACACCAAAACACGTCAAAAACACCCCAAACAAGAACGGCATCACCACCAAAACTGGAAGAAAATACACAAAAACCATAGATCCACCCCAAAACCACCCTAAACCTACCTGATCTTCTCCAAAACCCACAATTTACCGTTTTCCACCATGATGACCAACGAGAACCAAACAAAACCCAACGGAGACCCCAAAACACTTCAAATACACCCCAAAAAAGAACAAGATCACGCCAAAAAATAGAAGAAAACCCCAAATACCATAGATCCACCCCAAAGACACCCTAAACCTACCTGATGTTCTCCTAATCCCAAAGCACACTCCAAACCACCATAAAACACATTAGGAATTCAACGAAACGCAATGGAAACCCCAAAACACTTCAAAATCACCCGAAGAAAGGAGAGGATCACTCCCCCAAAAAGAAGAAAACCCCAAATACCATGAATCCACGCGAAAACTCCCCCTAAACCTACCTGAAGTTCTCCAAAACCCACAATTTACACTTTAACAACACGATGACCAACGAGAACCCAACAAAACCAAACAGAGACCACAAAAACCTTAAAAAATACCCCAAACAAGAATGGCATCACCCCAAAACTGGAAGAAAACCCCCAAAACCATAGATCCACCCCAAAGACACCCTAAACCTACCTGATGTTCTCCAAAAACCACAATTTACCCTTTTCCAACACGATGACCAACGAGAACCCAACAGAACCCAACAGAGACCCCAAAAAACGTCAAAAACACCCCAAACAAGAACGGCATCACCACCAAAACTGGAAGAAAATCCCCCAAAACCATAGATCCACCCCAAAACCACCCTAAAACTACCTGATCTTCTCCAAAACCCACAATCCACACCTATTTAACATAATGACAAACAAGAACCCAACAAAACCTAATGGAGACACCAAAACACGTCAAAAACACCCCAAAAAATATCGGCATCACCCCCAAAACTGGAAGAAAATCCCCCAAAACCATAGATCCACCCCAAAGACACCCTAAACCTACCTGATGTTCTCCAAAACCCACAATTTACCCTTTTCCAACACGATGACCAACGAGAACCCAACAGAACCCAACAGAGATCCCAAAAAACGTCAAAAACACCCCAAACAAGAACGGCATCACCCCCAAAACTGGAAGAAAATCCCCCAAAACCATAGATCCACCCCAAAACCACCCTAAACCTACCTGATGTTCTCCAAAACCCACAATCCACACCTATTTAACATAATGACAAACAAGAACCCAACAAAACCTAATGGAGACCCCAAAACACGTCAAAAACACCCCAAACAAGAACGGCATCACCCCCAAAACTGGAAGAAAATCCCCCAAAACCATAGATCCACCCCAAAACCACCCTAAACCTACCTGATCTTCTCCAAAAACCACAATTTACCCTTTTCCAACACGATGACCAACGAGAACCCAACAGAACCCAACAGAGACCCCAAAAAACGTCAAAAACACCCCAAACAAGAACGGCATCACCCCCAAAACTGGATGAAAATCCCCCAAAACCATAGATCCACCCCAAAGACACCCTAAACCTACCTGATGTTCTCCAAAAACCACAATTTACCCTTTTCCAACACGATGACCAACGAGAACCCAACAGAACCCAACAGAGACCCCAAAAAACGTCAAAAACAACCCAAACAAGAACGGCATCACCCCCAAAACAGGAAGAAAATCCCCCAAAACCATAGATCCACCCCAAAACCACCCTAAAACTACCTGATGTTCTCCAAAACCCACAATCCACTCCTATTTAACATAATGACAAACAAGAACCCAACAAAACCTAATGGAGACCCCAAAACACGTAAAAAACACCCCAAAAAATATCGGCATCACCCCCAAAACTGGAAGAAAATACGCCAAAACCATAGATCCACCCCAAAACCACCCTAAACCTACCTGATGTTCTCCAAAACCCACAATTTACCCTTTTCCACCATGATAACCAACGAGAACCCAACAAAACCCAACGGAGACCCCAAAAAACGTCAAAAACACCCCAAACAAGAACGGCATCACCACCAAAACTGGATGAAAATCCCCCAAAACCATAGATCCACCCCAAAACCACCCTAAAACTACCTGATGTTCTCCAAAACCCACAATCCACTCCTATTTAACATAATGACAAACAAGAACCCAACAAAACCTAATGCAGATCCCAAAACACGTAAAAAACACCACAAAAAATATCGGCATCACCCCCAAAACTGGAAGAAAATACGCCAAAACCATAGATCCACCCCAAAACCACCCTAAAACTACCTGATCTTCTCCAAAACCCACAATTTACACTTTTCCACCATAATAACCAACGAGAACCCAACAGAACCCAACAGAGACCCCAAAAAACGTCAAAAACACCCCAAACAAGAACGGCATCACCCCCAAAACTGGAAGAAAATCCCCCAAAACCATAGATCCACCCCAAAACCACCCTAAACCTACCTGATCTTCTCCAAAAACCACAATTTACCCTTTTCCAACACGATGATCAACGAGAACCCAACAGAACCCAACAGAGACCCCAAAAAACGTCAAAAACACCCCAAACAAGAACGGCATCACCCCCAAAACTGGAAGAAAATCCCCCAAAACCATAGATCCACCCCAAAGACACCCTAAACCTACCTGATCTGCTCCAAAACCCACAATCCACACCTATTTAACATAATGACAAACAAGAACCCAACAAAACCTAATGGAGACACCAAAACACGTCAAAAACACCCCAAACAAGAACGGCATCACCCCCAAAACTGGAAGAAAATCCCCCAAAACCATAGATCCACCCCAAAGACACCCTAAACCTACCTGATGTTCTCCAAAAACCACATTTTACCCTTTTCCAACACGATGACCAACGAGAACCCAACAGAACCCAACAGAGACCCCAAAAAACGTCAAAAACACCCCAAACAAGAACGGCATCACCACCAAAACTGGAAGAAAATCCCCCAAAACCATAGATCCACCCCAAAACAACCCTAAAACTACCTGATGTTCTCCAAAACCCACAATCCACTCCTATTTAACATAATGACATACAAGAACCCAACAAAACCTAATGGAGACCCCAAAACACGTAAAAAACACCCCAAAAAATATCGGCATCACCCCCAAAACTGGAAGAAAATCCCCCAAAACCATAGATCCACCCCAAAACCACCCTAAACCTACCTGATGTTCTCCAAAACCCACAATTTACCCTTTTCCACCATGATAATCAACGAGAACCCAACAAAACCCAACGGAGACCCCAAAAAACGTCAAAAACACCCCAAACAAGAACGGCATCACCACCAAAACTGGAAGAAAATCCGCCAAAACCATAGATCCACCCCAAAACCACCCTAAACCTACCTGATCTTCTCCAAAAACCACAATTTACCCTTTTCCAACACGATGACCAACGAGAACCCAACAGAACCCAACAGAGACCCCAAAAAACGTCAAAAACACCCCAAACAAGAACGGCATCACCACCAAAACTGGAAGAAAATCCCCCAAAACCATAGATCCACCCCAATAACACCCTAAACCTACCTGATGTTCTCCAAAACCCACAATCCACACCTATTTAACATAATGACAAACAAGAACCCAACAAAACCTAATGGAGACCCCAAAACACGTCAAAAACACCCCAAACAAGAACGGCATCACCCCCAAAACTGGAAGAAAATCCCCCAAAACCATAGATCCACCCCAAAACCACCCTAAACCTACCTGATCTTCTCCAAAAAACACAATTTACCCTTTTCCAACACGATGACCAACGAGAACCCAACAGAACCCAACAGAGACCCCAAAAAACGTCAAAAACACCCCAAACAAGAACGGCATCACCCCCAAAACTGGATGAAAATCCCCCAAAACCATAGATCCACCCCAAAGACACCCTAAACCTACCTGATGTTCTCCAAAAACCACAATTTACCCTTTTCCAACACGATGACCAACGAGAACCCAACAGAACCCAACAGAGACCCCAAAAAACGTCAAAAACAACCCAAACAAGAACGGCATCACCACCAAAACAGGAAGAAAATCCCCCAAAACCATAGATCCACCCCAAAACCACCCTAAAACTACCTGATGTTCTCCAAAACCCACAATCCACTCCTATTTAACATAATGACAAACAAGAACCCAACAAAACCTAATGGAGACCCCAAAACACGTAAAAAACACCCCAAAAAATATCGGCATCACCCCCAAAACTGGAAGAAAATCCCCCAAAACCATAGATCCACCCCAAAACCACCCTAAACCTACCTGATCTTCTCCAAAACCCACAATTTACCCTTTTCCACCATGATAACCAACGAGAACCCAACAAAACCCAACGGAGACCCCAAAAAACGTCAAAAACACCCCAAACAAGAACGGCATCACCACCAAAACTGGATGAAAATCCCCCAAAACCATAGATCCACCCCAAAACCACCCTAAAACTACCTGATCTTCTCCAAAACCCACAATCCACTCCTATTTAACATAATGACAAACAAGAACCCAACAAAACCTAATGCAGATCCCAAAACACGTAAAAAACACCCCAAAAAATATCGGCATCACCCCCAAAACTGGAAGAAAATACGCCAAAACCATAGATCCACCCCAAAACCACGTAAACCTACCTGATCTTCTCCAAAACCCACAATTTACCCTTTTCCACCATGATAACCAACGAGAACCCAACAAAACCCAACGGAGACCCCAAAAAACGTCAAAAACACCCCAAACAAGAACGGCATCACCACCAAAACTGGATGAAAATCCCCCAAAACCATAGATCCACCCCAAAACCACCCTAAAACTACCTGATCTTCTCCAAAACCCACAATCCACTCCTATTTAACATAATGACAAACAAGAACCCAACAAAACCTAATGCAGATCCCAAAACACGTAAAAAACACCCCAAAAAATATCGGCATCACCCCCAAAACTGGAAGAAAATCCCCCAAAACCATAGATCCACCCCAAAACCACCCTAAACCTACCTGATGTTCTCCAAAACCCACAATTTACACTTTTCCACCATAATAACCAACGAGAACCCAACAAAACCCAACGGAGACCCCAAAAAACGTCAAAAACACCCCAAACAAGAACGGCATCACCCCCAAAACTGGAAGAAAATCCCCCAAAACCATAGATCCACCCCAAAGACACCCTAAACCTACCTGATCTTCTCCAAAAACCACAATTTACCCTTTTCCAACACGATGATCAACGAGAACCCAACAGAACCCAACAGAGACCCCAAAAAACGTCAAAAACACCCCAAACAAGAACGGCATCACCCCCAAAACTGGAAGAAAATCCCCCAAAACCATAGATCCACCCAAAAAACCACCCTAAACCTACCTGATCTGCTCCAAAACCCACAATCCACACCTATTTAACATAATGACAAACAAGAACCCAACAAAACCTAATGGAGACAACAAAACACGTCAAAAACACCCCAAACAAGAAAAGGATCACCACCAAAACTGGAAGAAAATCCCCCAAAACCATAGATCCACCCCAAAGACACCCTAAACCTACCTGATGTTCTCCAAAAACCACATTTTACCCTTTTCCAACACGATGACCAACGAGAACCCAACAGAACCCAACAGAGACCCCAAAAAACGTCAAAAACACCCCAAACAAGAACGGCATCACCACCAAAACTGGAAGAAAATCCCCCAAAACCATAGATCCACCCCAAAACAACCCTAAAACTACCTGATGTTCTCCAAAACCCACAATCCACTCCTATTTAACATAATGACATACAAGAACCCAACAAAACCTAATGGAGACCCCAAAACACGTAAAAAACACCCCAAAAAATATCGGCATCACCCCCAAAACTGGAAGAAAATCCCCCAAAACCATAGATCCACCCCAAAACCACCCTAAACCTACCTGATCTTCTCCAAAACCCACAATTACCCTTTTCCACCATGATAATCAACGAGAACCCAACAAAACCCAACGGAGACCCCAAAAAACGTCAAAAACACCCCAAACAAGAACGGCATCACCACCAAAACTGGAAGAAATCCGCCAAAACCATAGATCCACCCCAAAACCACCCTAAACCTACCTGATCTTCTCCAAAAACCACAATTTACCCTTTTCCAACACGATGACCAACGAGAACCCAACAGAACCCAACAGAGACCCAAAAAAACGTCAAAAACACCCCAAACAAGAACGGCATCACCCCCAAAACTGGAAGAAAATCCCCCAAAACCATAGATCCACCCCAATAACACCCTAAACCTACCTGATGTTCTCCAAAACCCACAATCCACACCTATTTAACATAATGACAAACAAGAACCCAACAAAACCTAATGGAGACCCCAAAACACGTCAAAAACACCCCAAACAAGAACGGCATCACCCCCAAAACTGGAAGAAAATCCCCAAAACCATAGATCCACCCCAAAACCACCCTAAACCTACCTGATCTTCTCCAAAAAACACAATTTACCCTTTTCCAACACGATGACCAACGAGAACCCAACAGAACCCAACAGAGACCCCAAAAAACGTCAAAAACACCCCAAACAAGAACGGCATCACCCCCAAAACTGGATGAAAATCCCCCAAAACCATAGATCCACCCCAAAGACACCCTAAACCTACCTGATGTTCTCCAAAAACCACAATTTACCCTTTTCCAACACGATGACCAACGAGAACCCAACAGAACCCAACAGAGACCCCAAAAAACGTCAAAAACAACCCAAACAAGAACGGCATCACCACCAAAACAGGAAGAAAATCCCCAAAACCATAGATCCACCCCAAAACCACCCTAAAACTACCTGATGTTCTCCAAAACCCACAATCCACTCCTATTTAACATAATGACAAACAAGAACCCAACAAAAACCTAATGGAGACCCCAAAAACACGTAAAAAACACCCCAAAAAATATCGGCATCACCCCCAAAACTGGAAGAAAATACGCCAAAACCATAGATCCACCCCAAAACCACCCTAAACCTACCTGATCTTCTCCAAAACCCACAATTTACCCTTTTCCACCATGATAACCAACGAGAACCCAACAAAACCCAACGGAGACCCCAAAAAACGTCAAAAACACCCCAAACAAGAACGGCATCACCACCAAAACTGGATGAAAATCCCCCAAAACCATAGATCCACCCCAAAACCACCCTAAAACTACCTGATCTTCTCCAAAACCCACAATCCACTCCTATTTAACATAATGACAAACAAGAACCCAACAAAACCTAATGCAGATCCCAAAACACGTAAAAAACACCCCAAAAAATATCGGCATCACCCCCAAAACTGGAAGAAAATACGCCAAAACCATAGATCCACCCCAAAACCACCCTAAACCTACCTGATCTTCTCCAAAACCCACAATTTACCCTTTTCCACCATGATAACCAACGAGAACCCAACAAAACCCAACGGAGACCCCAAAAAACGTCAAAAACACCCCAAACAAGAACGGCATCACCACCAAAACTGGATGAAAATCCCCCAAAACCATAGATCCACCCCAAAACCACCCTAAAACTACCTGATCTTCTCCAAAACCCACAATCCACTCCTATTTAACATAATGACAAACAAGAACCCAACAAAACCTAATGCAGATCCCAAAACACGTAAAAAACACCCCAAAAAATATCGGCATCACCCCCAAAACTGGAAGAAAATACGCCAAAACCATAGATCCACCCCAAAACCACCCTAAACCTACCTGATGTTCTCCAAAACCCACAATTTACACTTTTCCACCATAATAACCAACGAGAACCCAACAAAACCCAACGGAGACCCCAAAAAACGTCAAAAACACCCCAAACAAGAACGGCATCACCCCCAAAACTGGAAGAAAATCCCCCAAAACCATAGATCCACCCCAAAGACACCCTAAACCTACCTGATCTTCTCCAAAAACCACAATTTACCCTTTTCCAACACGATGATCAACGAGAACCCAACAGAACCCAACAGAGACCCCAAAAAACGTCAAAAAACACCCCAAACAAGAACGGCATCACCCCCAAAACTGGAAGAAAATCCCCCAAAACCATAGATCCACCCCAAAACCACCCTAAACCTACCTGATCTGCTCCAAAACCCACAATCCACACCTATTTAACATAATGACAAACAAGAACCCAACAAAACCTAATGGAGACACCAAAACACGTCAAAAACACCCCAAACAAGAACGGCATCACCACCAAAACTGGAAGAAAATCCCCCAAAACCATAGATCCACCCCAAAGACACCCTAAACCTACCTGATGTTCTCCAAAAACCACATTTTACCCTTTTCCAACACGATGACCAACGAGAACCCAACAGAACCCAACAGAGACCCCAAAAAACGTCAAAAACACCCCAAACAAGAACGGCATCACCACCAAAACTGGAAGAAAATCCCCCAAAACCATAGATCCACCCCAAAACAACGCTAAAACTACCTGATGTTCTCCAAAGCCCACAATCCACTCCTATTTAACATAATGACATACAAGAACCCAACAAAACCTAATGGAGACCCCAAAACACGTAAAAAACACCCCAAAAAATATCGGCATCACCCCCAAAACTGGAAGAAAATCCCCCAAAACCATAGATCCACCCCAAAACCACCCTAAACCTACCTGATGTTCTCCAAAACCCACAATTTACCCTTTTCCACCATGATAATCAACGAGAACCCAACAAAACCCAACGGAGACCCCAAAAAACGTCAAAAACACCCCAAACAAGAACGGCATCACCACCAAAACTGGAAGAAAATCCGCCAAAACCATAGATCCACCCCAAAACCACCCTAAACCTACCTGATCTTCTCCAAAAACCACAATTTACCCCTTTTCCAACACGATGACCAACGAGAACCCAACAGAACCCAACAGAGACCCCAAAAAACGTCAAAAACACCCCAAACAAGAACGGCATCACCACCAAAACTGGAAGAAAATCCCCCAAAACCATAGATCCACCCCAATAACACCCTAAACCTACCTGATCTGCTCCAAAACCCACAATCCACACCTATTTAACATAATGACAAACAAGAACCCAACAAAACCTAATGGAGACACCAAAACACGTCAAAAACACCCCAAACAAGAACGGCATCACCACCAAAACTGGAAGAAAATACACAAAAACCATAGATCCACCCCAAAACCACCCTAAAACTACCTGATCTTCTCCAAAACCCACAATTTACCCTTTTCCACCATGATGACCAACGAGAACCAAACAAAACCCAACGGAGACCCCAAAACACTTCAAATACACCCCAAAAAAGAACAGGATCACGCCAAAAAATAGAAGAAAACCCCAAATACCATAGATCCACCCCAAAGACACCCTAAACCTACCTGATGTTCTCCTAATCCCAAAGCACACTCCAAACCACCATAAAACACATTAGGAATTCAACGAAACGCAACGGAAACCCCAAAACACTTCAAAATCACCCGAAGAAAGGAGAGGATCACTCCCCCAAAAAGAAGAAAACCCCAAATACCATGAATCCACGCGACAACTCCCCCTAAACCTACCTGAAGTTCTCCAAAACCCACAATTTACACTTTAACAACACGATGACCAACGAGAACCCAACAAAACCAAACAGAGACCACAAAAACCTTAAAAAATACCCCAAACAAGAATGGCATCACCCCAAAACTGGAAGAAAACCCCCAAAACCATAGATCCACCCCAAAACCACCCTAAACCTACCTGATGTTCTCCAAAAACCACAATTTACCCTTTCCAACACGATGACCAACGAGAACCCAAACAGAACCCAACAGAGACCCCAAAAAACGTCAAAAACACCCCAAACAAGAACGGCATCACCCCCAAAACTGGAAGAAAATCCCCCAAAACCATAGATCCACCCCAAAACCACCCTAAAACTACCTGATCTTCTCCAAAACCCACAATCCACTCCTATTTAACATAATGACAAACAAGAACCCAACAAAACCTAATGGAGACCCCAAAACACGTCAAAAACACCCCAAAAAATATCGGCATCACCCCCAAAACTGGAAGAAAATCCCCCAAAACCATAGATCCACCCCAAAACCACCCTAAACCTACCTGATCTTCTCCAAAAACCACAATTTACCCTTTTCCAACACGATGACCAAGGAGAACCCAACAGAACCCAACAGAGACCCCAAAAAACGTCAAAAACACCCCAAACAAGAACGGCATCACCCCCAAAACTGGAAGAAAATCCCCCAAAACCATAGATCCACCCCAAAGACACCCTAAACCTACCTGATGTTCTCCAAAACCCACAATTTACCCTTTTCCAACACGATGACCAACGAGAACCCAACAGAACACAACAGAGATCCCAAAAAACGTCAAAAACACCCCAAACAAGAACGGCATCACCCCCAAAACTGGAAGGAAATCCCCCAAAACCATAGATCCACCCCAAAACCACCCTAAACCTACCTGATGTTCTCCAAAACCCACAATCCACACCTATTTAACATAATGACAAACAAGAACCCAACAAAACCTAATGGAGACACCAAAACACGTCAAAAACACCCCAAACAAGAACGGCATCACCACCAAAACTGGAAGAAAATCCCCCAAAACCATAGATCCACCCCAAAACCACCCTAAACCTACCTGATCTTCTCCAAAAAACACAATTTACCCTTTTCCAACACGATGACCAACGAGAACCCAACAGAACCCAACAGAGACCCCAAAAAACGTCAAAAACACCCCAAACAAGAACGGCATCACCACCAAAACTGGAAGAAAATCCCCCAAAACCATAGATCCACCCCAAAACCACCCTAAAACTACCTGATCTTCTCCAAAACCCACAATCCACTCCTATTTAACATAATGACAAACAAGAACCCAACAAAACCTAATGGAGACCCCAAAACACGTCAAAAACACCCCAAAAAATATCGGCATCACCCCCAAAACTGGAAGAAAATCCCCCAAAACCATAGATCCACCCCAAAACCACCCTAAACCTACCTGATCTTCTCCAAAAACCACAATTTACCCTTTTCCAACACGATGACCAAGGAGAACCCAACAGAACCCAACAGAGACCCCAAAAAACGTCAAAAACACCCCAAACAAGAACGGCATCACCCCCAAAACTGGAAGAAAATCCCCCAAAACCATAGATCCACCCCAAAGACACCCTAAACCTACCTGATGTTCTCCAAAACCCACAATTTACCCTTTTCCAACACGATGACCAACGAGAACCCAACAGAACACAACAGAGATCCCAAAAAACGTCAAAAACACCCCAAACAAGAACGGCATCACCCCCAAAACTGGAAGGAAATCCCCCAAAACCATAGATCCACCCCAAAACCACCCTAAACCTACCTGATGTTCTCCAAAACCCACAATCCACACCTATTTAACATAATGACAAACAAGAACCCAACAAAACCTAATGGAGACACCAAAACACGTCAAAAACACCCCAAACAAGAACGGCATCACCACCAAAACTGGAAGAAAATCCCCCAAAACCATAGATCCACCCCAAAACCACCCCTAAACCTACCTGATCTTCTCCAAAAAACACAATTTACCCTTTTCCAACACGATGACCAACGAGAACCCAACAGAACCCAACAGAGACCCCAAAAAACGTCAAAAACAACCCAAACAAGAACGGCATCACCACCAAAACTGGAAGAAAATCCCCCAAAACCATAGATCCACCCCAAAACCACCCTAAAACTACCTGATATTCTCCAAAACCCACAATCCACTCCTATTTAACATAATGACAAACAAGAACCCAACAAAACCTAATGGAGACCCCAAAACACGTCAAAAACACCCCAAAAAATATCGGCATCACCCCCAAAACTGGAAGAAAATACGCCAAAACCATAGATCCACCCCAAAACCACCCTAAACCTACCTGATCTTCTCCAAAACCCACAATTTACCCTTTTCCACCATGATAACCAACGAGAACCCAACAAAACCCAACGGAGACCCCAAAAAACGTCAAAAACACCCCAAACAAGAACGGCATCACCACCAAAACTGGATGAAAATCCCCCAAAACCATAGATCCACCCCAAAACCACCCTAAAACTACCTGATCTTCTCCAAAACCGACAATCCACTCCTATTTAACATAATGACAAACAAGAACCCAACAAAACCTAATGCAGATCCCAAAACACGTAAAAAACACCCCAAAAAATATCGGCATCACCCCCAAAACTGGAAGAAAATACGCCAAAACCATAGATCCACCCCAAAACCACCCTAAACCTACCTGATGTTCTCCAAAACCCACAATTTACACTTTTCCACCATAATAACCAACGAGAACCCAACAAAACCCAACGGAGACCCCAAAAAACGTCAAAAACACCCCAAACAAGAACGGCATCACCCCTAAAACTGGAAGAAAATCCCCCAAAACCATAGATCCACCCCAAAGACACCCTAAACCTACCTGATCTTCTCCAAAAACCACAATTTACCCTTTTCCAACACGATGACCAACGAGAACCCAACAGAACCCAACAGAGACCCCAAAAAACGTCAAAAACACCCCAAACAAGAACGGCATCACCCCCAAAACTGGAAGAAAATCCCCCAAAACCATAGATCCACCCCAAAACCACCCTAAACCTACCTGATCTTCTCCAAAAACCACAATTTACCCTTTTCCAACACGATGATCAACGAGAACCCAACAGAACCCAACAGAGACCCCAAAAAACGTCAAAAACACCCCAAACAAGAACGGCATCACCCCCAAAACTGGAAGAAAATCCCCCAAAACCATAGATCCACCCCAAAGACACCCTAACCTACCTGATGTTCTCCAAAACCCACAATCCACACCTATTTAACATAATGACAAACAAGAACCCAACAAAACCTAATGGAGACCCCAAAACACGTCAAAAACACCCCAAACAAGAACGGCATCACCACCAAAACTGGAAGAAAATCCCCCAAAACCATAGATCCACCCCAAAACCACCCTAAACCTACCTGATGTTCTCCAAAACCCACAATTTACCCTTTTCCACCATGATAATCAACGAGAACCCAACAAAACCCAACGGAGACCCCAAAAAACGTCAAAAACACCCCAAACAAGAACGGCATCACCACCAAAACTGGAAGAAAATCCGCCAAAACCATAGATCCACCCCAAAACCACCCTAAACCTACCTGATCTTCTCCAAAAACCACAATTTACCCTTTTCCAACACGATGACCAACGAGAACCCAACAGAACCCAACAGAGACCCCAAAAAACGTCAAAAACACCCCAAACAAGAACGGCATCACCCCCAAAACTGGAAGAAAATCCCCCAAAACCATAGATCCACCCCAATAACACCCTAAACCTACCTGATCTGCTCCAAAACCCACAATCAACACCTATTTAACATAATGACAAACAAGAACCCAACAAAACCTAATGGAGACACCAAAACACGTCAAAAACACCCCAAACAAGAACGGCATCACCACCAAAACTGGAAGAAAATACACAAAAACCATAGATCCACCCCAAAACCACCCTAAACCTACCTGATCTTCTCCAAAACCCACAATTTACCCTTTTCCACCATGATGACCAACGAGAACCAAACAAAACCCAACGGAGACCCCAAAACACTTCAAATACACCCCAAAAAAGAACAGGATCACGCCAAAAAATAGAAGAAAACCCCAAATACCATAGATCCACCCCAAAGACACCCTAAACCTACCTGATGTTCTCCTAATCCCAAAGCACACTCCAAACCACCATAAAACACATTAGGAATTCAACGAAACGCAACGGAAACCCCAAAACACTTCAAAATCACCCGAAGAAAGGAGAGGATCACTCCCCCAAAAAGAAGAAAACCCCAAATACCATGAATCCACGCGACAACTCCCCCTAAACCTACCTGAAGTTCTCCAAAACCCACAATTTACACTTTTACAACACGATGACCAACGAGAACCCAACAAAACCAAACAGAGACCACAAAAACCTTAAAAAATACCCCAAACAAGAATGGCATCACCCCAAAACTGGAAGAAAACCCCCAAAACCATAGATCCACCCCAAAACCACCCTAAACCTACCTGATGTTCTCCAAAAACCACAATTTACCCTTTTCCAACACGATGACCAACGAGAACCCAACAGAACCCAACAGAGACCCCAAAAAACGTCAAAAACACCCCAAACAAGAACGGCATCACCCCCAAAACTGGAAGAAAATCCCCCCAAAACCATAGATCCACCCCAAAACCACCCTAAAACTACCTGATCTTCTCCAAAACCCACAATCCACTCCTATTTAACATAATGACAAACAAGAACCCAACAAAACCTAATGGAGACACCAAAACACGTCAAAAACACCCCAAAAAATATCGGCATCACCCCCAAAACTGGAAGAAAATCCCCCAAAACCATAGATCCACCCCAAAACCACCCTAAACCTACCTGATCTTCTCCAAAAACCACAATTTACCCTTTTCCAACACGATGACCAAGGAGAACCCAACAGAACCCAACAGAGACCCCAAAAAACGTCAAAAACACCCCAAACAAGAACGGCATCACCCCCAAAACTGGAAGAAAATCCCCCAAAACCATAGATCCACCCCAAAGACACCCTAAACCTACCTGATATTCTCCAAAACCCACAATTTACCCTTTTCCAACACGATGACCAACGAGAACCCAACAGAACACAACAGAGATCCCAAAAAACGTCAAAAACACCCCAAACAAGAACGGCATCACCCCCAAAACTGGAAGAAAATCCCCCAAAACCATAGATCCACCCCAAAACCACCCTAAACCTACCTGATGTTCTCCAAAACCCACAATCCACACCTATTTAACATAATGACAAACAAGAACCCAACAAAACCTAATGGAGACACCAAAACACGTCAAAAACACCCCAAACAAGAACGGCATCACCACCAAAACTGGAAGAAAATCCCCCAAAACCATAGATCCACCCCAAAACCACCCTAAACCTACCTGATCTTCTCCAAAAAACACAATTTACCCTTTTCCAACACGATGACCAACGAGAACCCAACAGAACCCAACAGAGACCCCAAAAAACGTCAAAAACAACCCAAACAAGAACGGCATCACCACCAAAACTGGAAGAAAATCCCCCAAAACCATAGATCCACCCCAAAACCACCCTAAAACTACCTGATATTCTCCAAAACCCACAATCCACTCCTATTTAACATAATGACAAACAAGAACCCAACAAAACCTAATGGAGACCCCAAAACACGTCAAAAACACCCCAAAAAATATCGGCATCACCCCCAAAACTGGAAGAAAATACGCCAAAACCATAGATCCACCCCAAAACCACCCTAAACCTACCTGATCTTCTCCAAAACCCACAATTTACCCTTTTCCACCATGATAACCAACGAGAACCCAACAAAACCCAACGGAGACCCCAAAAAACGTCAAAAACACCCCAAACAAGAACGGCATCACCACCAAAACTGGATGAAAATCCCCCAAAACCATAGATCCACCCCAAAACCACCCTAAAACTACCTGATCTTCTCCAAAACCCACAATCCACTCCTATTTAACATAATGACAAACAAGAACCCAACAAAACCTAATGCAGATCCCAAACACGTAAAAAACACCCCAAAAAATATCGGCATCACCCCCAAAACTGGAAGAAAATACGCCAAAACCATAGATCCACCCCAAAACCACCCTAAACCTACCTGATCTTCTCCAAAACCCACAATTTACACTTTTCCACCATAATAACCAACGAGAACCCAACAAAACCCAACGGAGACCCCAAAAAACGTCAAAAACACCCCAAACAAGAACGGCATCACCCCCAAAACTGGAAGAAAATCCCCCAAAACCATAGATCCACCCCAAAGACACCCTAAACCTACCTGATCTTCTCCAAAAACCACAATTTACCCTTTTCCAACACGATGACCAACGAGAACCCAACAGAACCCAACAGAGACCCCAAAAAACGTCAAAAACACCCCAAACAAGAACGGCATCACCCCCAAAACTGGAAGAAAATCCCCCAAAACCATAGATCCACCCCAAAACCACCCTAAACCTACCTGATCTTCTCCAAAAACCACAATTTACCCTTTTCCAACACGATGATCAACGAGAACCCAACAGAACCCAACAGAGACCCCAAAAAACGTCAAAAACACCCCAAACAAGAACGGCATCACCCCCAAAACTGGAAGAAAATCCCCCAAAACCATAGATCCACCCCAAAGACACCCTAAACCTACCTGATGTTCTCCAAAACCCACAATCCACACCTATTTAACATAATGACAAACAAGAACCCAACAAAACCTAATGGAGACCCCAAAACACGTCAAAAACACCCCAAACAAGAACGGCATCACCACCAAAACTGGAAGAAAACCCCCAAAACCATAGATCCACCTCAAAGACACCCTAAACCTACCTGATCTTCTCCAAAAACCACAATTTACCCTTTTCCAACACGATGACCAACGAGAACCCAACAGAACCCAACAGAGACCCCAAAAAACGTCAAAAACACCCCAAACAAGAACGGCATCACCACCAAAACTGGAAGAAAATCCCCCAAAACCATAGATCCACCCCAAAAACACCCTAAAACTACCTGATCTGCTCCAAAACCCACAATCCACTCCTATTTAACATAATGACAAACAAGAACCCAACAAAACCTAATGGAGACACCAAAACACGTCAAAAACACCATAAAAAATATCGGCATCACCCCCAAAACTGGAAGAAAATACGCCAAAACCATAGATCCACCCCAAAACCACCCTAAACCTACCTGATCTTCTCCAAAACCCACAATTTACCCTTTTCCACCATGATGACCAACGAGAACCCAACAAAACCCAACGGAGACCCCAAAAAACGTCAAAAACACCCCAAACAAGAACGGCATCACCTCCAAAACTGGAAGAAAATACCCCAAAACCATAGATCCACCCCAAAACCACCCTAAAACTACCTGATCTTCTCCAAAACCCACAATCCACTCCTATTTAACATAATGACAAACAAGAACCCAACAAAACCTAATGCAGACCCCAAAACACGTAAAAAACACCACAAAAAATATCGGTATCACCCCCAAAACTGGAAGAAAATACGCCAAAACCATAGATCCAACCCAAAACCACCCTAAAACTACCTGATGTTCTCCAAAACCCACAATTTACCCTTTTACAACACGATGACCAACGAGAACCCAACAAAACCCAACGGAGACCCCAAAAAACGTCAAAAACACCCCAAACAAGAACGGCATCACCACCAAAACTGGAAGAAAATCCCCCAAAACCATAGATCCACCCCAAAAACACCCTAAAACTACCTGATCTTCTCCAAAACCCACAATCCACTCCTATTTAACATAATGACAAACAAGAACCCAACAGAACCTAATGCAGACCCCAAAACACGTAAAAAACACCACAAAAAATATCGGCATCACCCCCAAAACTGGAAGAAAATCCCCCAAAACCATAGATCCAACCCAAAACCACCCTAAACCTACCTGATGTTCTCCAAAACCCACAATTTACCCTTTTCCACCATGATAACCAACGAGAACCCAACAAAACCCAACGGAGACCCCAAAAAACGTCAAAAACACCCCAAACAAGAACGGCATCACCCCCAAAACTGGAAGAAAATCCGCCAAAACCATAGATCCACCCCAAAACCACCCTAAAACTACCTGATCTTCTCCAAAAACCACAATTTACCCTTTTCCAACACGATGACCAACGAGAACCCAACAGAACCCAACAGAGACCCCAAAAAGCGTCAAAAACACCCCAAACAAGAACGGCATCACCACCAAAACTGGAAGAAAATCCCCCAAAACCATAGATCCACCCCAAAGACACCCTAAACCTACCTGATGTTCTCCAAAACCCACAATCCACACCTATTTAACATAATGACAAACAAGAACCCAACAAAACCCAACGGAGACCCCAAAAAACGTCAAAAACACCCCAAACAAGAAAAGGATCACCCCCAAAACTGGAAGAAAATCCTCCAAAACCATAGATCCACCCCAAAACCACCCTAAACCTACCTGATCTTCTCCAAAAAACACAATTTACCCTTTTCCAACACGATGACCAACGAGAACCCAACAGAACCCAACAGAGACCCCAAAAAACGTCAAAAACACCCCAAACAAGAACGGCATCACCACCAAAACTGGAAGAAAATCCCCCAAAACCATAGATCCACCCCAAAGACACCCTAAACCTACCTGATGTTCTCCAAAAACCACAATCCACACCTATTTAACATAATGACAAACAAGAACCCAACAAAACCTAATGGAGACACCAAAACACGTCAAAAACACCCCAAACAAGAAAAGGATCACCACCAAAACTGGAAGAAAATACACAAAAACCATAGATCCACCCCAAAACCACCCTAAACCTACCTGATCTTCTCCAAAACCCACAATTTACCCTTTTCCACCATGATGACCAACGAGAACCAAACAAAACCCAACGGAGACCCCAAAACACTTCAAATACACCCCAAAAAAGAACAGGATCACGCCAAAAAATAGGAGAAAACCCCAAATACCATAGATCCACCCCAAAGACACCCTAAACCTACCTGATGTTCTCCTAATCCCAAAGCACACTCCAAACCACCATAAAACACATTAGGAATTCAACGAAACGCAACGGAAACCCCAAAACACTTCAAAATCACCCGAAGAAAGGAGAGGATCACTCCCCCAAAAAGAAGAAAACCCCAAATACCATGAATCCACGCGAAAACTCCCCCTAAACCTACCTGAAGTTCTCCAAAACCCACAATTTACACTTTTACAACACGATGACCAACGAGAACCCAACAAAACCAAACAGAGACCACAAAAACCTTAAAAAATACCCCAAACAAGAATGGCATCACCCCCAAAACTGGAAGAAAACCCCCAAAACCATAAATCCACCCCAAAGACACCCTAAACCTACCTGATGTTCTCCAAAAACCACAATTTACCCTTTTCCAACACGATGACCAACGAGAACCCAACAGAACCCAACAGAGACCCCAAAAAACGTCAAAAACACCCCAAACAAGAACGGCATCACCACCAAAACTGGAAGAAAATCCCCCAAAACCATAGATCCACCCAAAACCACCCTAAACCTACCTGATGTTCTCCAAAACCCACAATCCACACCTATTTAACATAATGACAAACAAGAACCCAACAAAACCTAATGGAGACACCAAAACACGTCAAAAACACCCCAAACAAGAACGGCATCACCCCCAAAACTGAAGAAAATACGCCAAAACCATAGATCCACCCCAAAACCACCCTAAACCTACCTGATCTTCTCCAAAACCCACAATTTACCCTTTTCCACCATGATAACCAACGAGAACCCAACAAAACCCAACGGAGACCCCAAAAAACGTCAAAAACACCCCAAACAAGAACGGCATCACCACCAAAACTGGATGAAAATCCCCCAAAACCATAGATCCACCCCAAAACCACCCTAAAACTACCTGATCTTCTCCAAAACCCACAATCCACTCCTATTTAACATAATGACAAACAAGAACCCAACAAAACCTAATGCAGATCCCAAAACACGTAAAAAACACCCCAAAAAATATCGGCATCACCCCAAAACTGGAAGAAAATACGCCAAAACCATAGATCCACCCCAAAACCACCCTAAACCTACCTGATCTTCTCCAAAACCCACAATTTACACTTTTCCACCATAATAACCAACGAGAACCCAACAAAACCCAACGGAGACCCCAAAAAACGTCAAAAACACCCCAAACAAGAACGGCATCACCCCCAAAACTGGAAGAAAATCCCCCAAAACCATAGATCCACCCCAAAGACACCCTAAACCTACCTGATCTTCTCCAAAAACCACAATTTACCCTTTTCCAACACGATGACCAACGAGAACCCAACAGAACCCAACAGAGACCCCAAAAAACGTCAAAAACACCCCAAACAAGAACGGCATCACCCCAAAACTGGAAGAAAATCCCCAAAACCATAGATCCACCCCAAAACCACCCTAAACCTACCTGATCTTCTCCAAAAACCACAATTTACCCTTTTCCAACACGATGATCAACGAGAACCCAACAGAACCCAACAGAGACCCCAAAAAACGTCAAAAACACCCCAAACAAGAACGGCATCACCCCCAAAACTGGAAGAAAATCCCCCAAAACCATAGATCCACCCCAAAGACACCCTAAACCTACCTGATGTTCTCCAAAACCCACAATCCACACCTATTTAACATAATGACAAACAAGAACCCAACAAAACCTAATGGAGACCCCAAAACACGTCAAAAACACCCCAAACAAGAACGGCATCACCACCAAAACTGGAAGAAAACCCCCAAAACCATAGATCCACCTCAAAGACACCCTAAACCTACCTGATCTTCTCCAAAAACCACAATTTACCCTTTTCCAACACGATGACCAACGAGAACCCAACAGAACCCAACAGAGACCCCAAAAAACGTCAAAAACACCCCAAACAAGAACGGCATCACCACCAAAACTGGAAGAAAATCCCCCAAAACCATAGATCCACCCCAAAACACCCTAAAACTACCTGATCTGCTCCAAAACCCACAATCCACTCCTATTTAACATAATGACAAACAAGAACCCAACAAAACCTAATGGAGACACCAAAACACGTCAAAAACACCATAAAAAAATATCGGCATCACCCCCAAAACTGGAAGAAAATACGCCAAAACCATAGATCCACCCCAAAACCACCCTAAACCTACCTGATCTTCTCCAAAACCCACAATTTACCCTTTTCCACCATGATGACCAACGAGAACCCAACAAAACCCAACGGAGACCCCAAAAAACGTCAAAAACACCCCAAACAAGAACGGCATCACCTCCAAAACTGGAAGAAAATACCCCAAAACCATAGATCCACCCCAAAACCACCCTAAAACTACCTGATCTTCTCCAAAACCCACAATCCACTCCTATTTAACATAATGACAAACAAGAACCCAACAAAACCTAATGCAGACCCCAAAACACGTAAAAAACACCACAAAAAATATCGGTATCACCCCCAAAACTGGAAGAAAATACGCCAAAACCATAGATCCAACCCAAAACCACCCTAAAACTACCTGATGTTCTCCAAAACCCACAATTTACCCTTTTACAACACGATGACCAACGAGAACCCAACAAAACCCAACGGAGACCCCAAAAAACGTCAAAAACACCCCAAACAAGAACGGCATCACCACCAAAACTGGAAGAAAATCCCCCAAAACCATAGATCCACCCCAAAAACACCCTAAAACTACCTGATCTTCTCCAAAACCCACAATCCACTCCTATTTAACATAATGACAAACAAGAACCCAACAGAACCTAATGCAGACCCCAAAACACGTAAAAACACCACAAAAAATATCGGCATCACCCCCAAAACTGGAAGAAAATCCCCCAAAACCATAGATCCAACCCAAAACCACCCTAAACCTACCTGATGTTCTCCAAAACCCACAATTTACCCTTTTCCACCATGATAACCAACGAGAACCCAACAAAACCCAACGGAGACCCCAAAAAACGTCAAAACACCCCAAACAAGAACGGCATCACCCCCAAAACTGGAAGAAAATCCGCCAAAACCATAGATCCACCCCAAAACCACCCTAAAACTACCTGATCTTCTCCAAAAACCACAATTTACCCTTTTCCAACACGATGACCAACGAGAACCCAACAGAACCCAACAGAGACCCCAAAAAGCGTCAAAAACACCCCAAACAAGAACGGCATCACCACCAAAACTGGAAGAAAATCCCCCAAAACCATAGATCCACCCCAAAGACACCCTAAACCTACCTGATGTTCTCCAAAACCCACAATCCACACCTATTTAACATAATGACAAACAAGAACCCAACAAAACCCAACGGAGACCCCAAAAAACGTCAAAAACACCCCAAACAAGAAAAGGATCACCCCCAAAACTGGAAGAAAATCCTCCAAAACCATAGATCCACCCCAAAACCACCCTAAACCTACCTGATCTTCTCCAAAAAACACAATTTACCCTTTTCCAACACGATGACCAACGAGAACCCAACAGAACCCAACAGAGACCCCAAAAAACGTCAAAAACACCCCAAACAAGAACGGCATCACCACCAAAACTGGAAGAAAATCCCCCAAAACCATAGATCCACCCCAAAGACACCCTAAACCTACCTGATGTTCTCCAAAAACCACAATCCACACCTATTTAACATAATGACAAACAAGAACCCAACAAAACCTAATGGAGACACCAAAACACGTCAAAAACACCCCAAACAAGAAAAGGATCACCACCAAAACTGGAAGAAAATACACAAAAACCATAGATCCACCCCAAAACCACCCTAAACCTACCTGATCTTCTCCAAAACCCACAATTTACCCTTTTCCACCATGATGACCAACGAGAACCAAACAAAACCCAACGGAGACCCCAAAACACTTCAAATACACCCCAAAAAAGAACAGGATCACGCCAAAAAATAGGAGAAAACCCCAAATACCATAGATCCACCCCAAAGACACCCTAAACCTACCTGATGTTCTCCTAATCCCAAAGCACACTCCAAACCACCATAAAACACATTAGGAATTCAACGAAACGCAACGGAAACCCAAAACACTTCAAAATCACCCGAAGAAAGGAGAGGATCACTCCCCCAAAAAGAAGAAAACCCCAAATACCATGAATCCACGCGAAAACTCCCCCTAAACCTACCTGAAGTTCTCCAAAACCCACAATTTACACTTTTACAACACGATGACCAACGAGAACCCAACAAAACCAAACAGAGACCACAAAAACCTTAAAAAATACCCCAAACAAGAATGGCATCACCCCCAAAACTGGAAGAAAACCCCCAAAACCATAAATCCACCCCAAAGACACCCTAAACCTACCTGATGTTCTCCAAAAACCACAATTTACCCTTTTCCAACACGATGACCAACGAGAACCCAACAGAACCCAACAGAGACCCCAAAAAACGTCAAAAACACCCCAAACAAGAACGGCATCACCACCAAAACTGGAAGAAAATCCCCCAAAACCATAGATCCACCCCAAAACCACCCTAAACCTACCTGATGTTCTCCAAAACCCACAATCCACACCTATTTAACATAATGACAAACAAGAACCCAACAAAACCTAATGGAGACACCAAAACACGTCAAAAACACCCCAAACAAGAACGGCATCACCACCAAAACTGGAAGAAAATCCCCCAAAACCATAGATCCACCCCAAAGACACCCTAAACCTACCTGATGTTCTCCAAAAACCACAATTTACCCTTTTCCAACACGATGACCAACGAGAACCCAACAGAACCCAACAGAGACCCCAAAAACGTCAAAAACACCCCAAACAAGAACGGCATCACCACCAAAACTGGAAGAAAACCCCCAAAACCATAGATCCACCCCAAAACCACCCTAAACCTACCTGATCTTCTCCAAAAACCACAATTTACCCTTTTCCAACACGATGACCAACGAGAACCCAACAGAACCCAACAGAGACCCCAAAAAACGTCAAAAACACCCCAAACAAGAACGGCATCACCACCAAAACTGGAAGAAAATCCCCCAAAACCATAGATCCACCCCAAAACCACCCTAAAACTACCTGATCTCCTCCAAAAACCCACAATCCACAACTATTTAACATAATGACAAACAAGAACCCAACAAAACCTAATGGAGACACCAAAACACGTCAAAAACACCCCAAACAAGAACGGCATCACCACCAACACTGGAAGAAAATCCCCCAAAAACCATAGATCCACCCTAAAAACACCCTAAAAATACCTGATGGTCTTCAAAACCCACAATCCACTCCTATTTAACATAATGACAAACAAGAACCCAACAAAACCTAATGGAGACACCAAAACACGTTAAAAACACCCCAAACAAGAACGGCATCACCACCAAAACTGGAAGAAAATCCCCCAAAACCATAGATCCACCCCAAAGACACCCTAAACCTACCTGATCTTCTCCAAAAACCACAATTTACCCTTTTCCAACACGATGACCAACGAGAACCCAACAGAACCCAACAGAGACCCCAAAAAACGTCAAAAACACCCCAAACAAGAACGGCATCACCACCAAAACTGGAAGAAAATCCCCCAAAACCATAGATCCACCCCAAAACCACCCTAAAACTACCTGATGGTCTCCAAAACCCACAATCCACTCCTATTTAACATAATGACAAACAAGAACCCAACAAAACCTAATGGAGACCCCAAAACACGTAAAAAACACCCCAAAAAATATCGGCATCACCCCCAAAACTGGAAGAAAATACGCCAAAACCATAGATCCACCCCAAAACCACCCTAAACCTACCTGATGTTCTCCAAAAACCACAATTTACCCTTTTCCACCATGATAACCAACGAGAACCCAACAAAAACCCAACGGAGACCCCAAAAAACGTCAAAAACACCCCAAACAAGAACGGCATCACCACCAAAACTGGAAGAAAATCCGCCAAAACCATAGATCCACCCCAAAACCACCCTAAAACTACCTGATCTTCTCCAAAACACACAATCCACTCCTATTTAACATAATGACAAACAAGAACCCAACAAAACCTAATGCAGATCCCAAAACACGTAAAAAACACCACAAAAAATATCGGCATCACCCCCAAAACCGGAAGAAAATCCCCCAAAACCAGAGATCCACCCCAAAACCACCCTAAACCTACCTGATCTTCTCCAAAACCCACAATTTACACTTTTCCACCATAATAACCAACGAGAACACAACAAAAAGCAACAGAGACCCAAAAAAACGTCAAAAACACCCCAAACAAGAACGGCATCACCCCCAAAACTGGAAGAAAATCCCCCAAAACCATAGATCCACCCCAAAGACACCCTAAACCTACCTGATGTTCTCCAAAAACCACAATTTACCCTTTTCCACCACGATGACCAACGAGAACCCAACAGAACCCAACAGAGACCCCAAAAAACGTCAAAAACACCCCAAACAAGAACGGCATCACCCCCAAAACTGGAAGAAAATACGCCAAAACCATAGATCCACCCCAAAACCACCCTAAACCTACCTGATGTTCTCCAAAAACCACAATTTACCCTTTTCCAACACGATGACCAACGAGAACCCAACAGAACCCAACAGAGACCCCAAAAAACGTCAAAAACAACCCAAACAAGAACGGCATCACCACCAAAACTGGAAGAAAATCCCCCAAAACCATAGATCCACCCCAAAAACACCCTAAAACTACCTGATCTGCTCCAAAACCCACAATCCACACCTATTTAACATAATGACAAACAAGAACCCAACAAAACCTAATGGAGACACCAAAACACGTCAAAAACACCCCAAACAAGAAAAGGATCACCACCAAAACTGGAAGAAAATCCCCCAAAACCATAGATCCACCCCAAAGACACCCTAAACCTACCTGATCTTCTCCAAAAACCACAATTTACCCTTTTCCAACACGATGACCAACGAGAACCCAACAGAACCCAACAGAGACCCCAAAAAACGTCAAAAACACCCCAAACAAGAAAGGCATCACCACCAAAACTGGAAGAAAATCCCCCAAAACCATAGATCCACCCCAAAACCACCCTAAAACTACCTGATGTTCTCCAAAACCCACAATCCACTCCTATTTAACATAATGACAAACAAGAACCCAACAAAACCTAATGGAGACACCAAAACACGTAAAAAACACCCCAAAAAATATCGGCATCACCCCCAAAACTGGAAGAAAATACGCCAAAACCATAGATCCACCCCAAAACCACCCTAAACCTACCTGATGTTCTCCAAAACCCACAATTTACACTTTTCCACCATGATAATCAACGAGAACCCAACAAAACCCAACGGAGACCCCAAAAAACGTCAAAAACACCCCAAACAAGAACGGCATCACCCCAAAACTGGAAGAAAATCCCCCAAAACCATAGATCCACCCCAAAACCACCCTAAACCTACCTGATCTTCTCCAAAAACCACAATTTACCCTTTTCCAACACGATGACCAACGAGAACCCAACAGAACCCAACAGAGACCCCAAAAAACGTCAAAAACACCCCAAACAAGAACGGCATCACCACCAAAACTGGAAGAAAATCCCCCAAAACCATAGATCCACCTCAAAGACACCCTAAACCTACCTGATCTTCTCCAAAAACCACAATTTACCCTTTTCCAACACGATGACCAACGAGAACCCAACAGAACCCAACAGAGACCCCAAAAAACGTCAAAAACACCCCAAACAAGAACGGCATCACCACCAAAACTGGAAGAAAATCCCCCAAAACCATAGATCCACCCCAAAACCACCCTAAAACTACCTGATGGTCTCCAAAACCCACAATCCACTCCTATTTAACATAATGACAAACAAGAACCCAACAAAACCTAATGGAGACCCCAAAACACGTAAAAAACACCCCAAAAAATATCGGCATCACCCCCAAAACTGGAAGAAAATACGCCAAAACCATAGATCCACCCCAAAACCACCCTAAACCTACCTGATCTGCTCCAAAAACCACAATCCACACCTATTTAACATAATGACAAACAAGAACCCAATAAAACCTAATGGAGACACCAAAACACGTCAAAAACACCCCAAACAAGAACGGCATCACCCCCAAAACTGGAAGAAAATCCCCCAAAACCATAGATCCACCCCAAAACCACCCTAAACCTACCTGATCTTCTCCAAAAACCACAATTTACCCTTTTCCAACACGATGACCAACGAGAACCCAACAGAACCCAACAGAGACCCCAAAAAACGTCAAAAACACCCCACACAAGAACGGCATCACCACCAAAACTGGAAGAAAATCCCCCAAAACCATAGATCCACCCCAAAGACACCCTAAACCTACCTGATCTTCTCCAAAAACCACAATCCACACCTATTTAACATAATGACACACAAGAACCCAACAAAACCTAATGGAGACACCAAAACACGTCAAAAACACCCCAAACAAGAAAAGGATCACCACCAAAACTGGAAGAAAATACACAAAAACCATAGATCCACCCCAAAACCACCCTAAACCTACCTGATGTTCTCCAAAACCCACAATTTACCCTTTTCCAACACGATGACCAACGAGAACCCAACAGAACCCAACAGAGACCCCAAAAAACGTCAAAAACAACCCAAACAAGAACGGCATCACCACCAAAACTGGAAGAAAATCCCCCAAAATCATAGATCCACCCCAAAAACACCCTAAAACTACCTGATCTGCTCCAAAACCCACAATCCACACCTATTTAACATAATGACAAACAAGAACCCAACAAAACCTAATGGAGACACCAAAATACGTCAAAAACACCCCAAACAAGAAAGGATCACCACCAAAACTGGAAGAAAATACACAAAAACCATAGATCCACCCCAAAACCACCCTAAACCTACCTGATCTTCTCCAAAACCCACAATTTACCCTTTTCCACCATGATGACCAACGAGAACCAAACAAAACCCAACGGAGACCCCAAAACACTTCAAATACACCCCAAAAAAGAACAGGATCACGCCAAAAAATAGAAGAAAACCCCAAATACCATAGATCCACCCCAAAGACACCCTAAACCTACCTGATGTTCTCCTAATCCCAAAGCACACTCCAAACCACCATAAAACACGTTAGGAATTCAACGAAACGCAACGGAAACCCCAAAACACTTCAAAATCATCCGAAGAAAGGAGAGGATCACTCCCCCAAAAAGAAGAAAACCCAAATACCATGAATCCACGCGAAAACTCCCCTAAACCTACCTGAAGTTCTCCAAAACCCACAATTTACACTTTTACAACACGATGACCAATGAGAACCCAACAAAACCAAACAGAGACCACAAAAACCTTAAAAAATACCCCAAACAAGAATGGCATCACCCCCAAAACTGGAAGAAAACCCCCAAAACCATAGATCCACCCCAAAGACACCCTATACCTACCTGATGTTCTCCAAAACCCACAATTTACCCTTTTCCAACACGATGACCAACGAGAACCCAACAGAACCCAACAGAGACCCCAAAAAATGTCAAAAACACCCCAAACAAGAACGGCATCACCCCCAAAACTGGAAGAAAATCCCCCAAAACCATAGATCCACCCCAAAACCACCCTAAAACTACCTGATCTTCTCCAAAAACCACAATCCACACCTATTTAACATAATGACAAACAGAACCCAACAAAACCTAATGGACACACCAAAACACGTCAAAAACACCCCAAACAAGAAAAGGATCACCACCAAACTGGAAGAAAATCCCCCAAAAACATTGATCCACCCCAAAGACACCCTAAACCTACCTGATCTTCTCCAAAAACCACAATTTACCCTTTTCCAACACGATGACCAACGAGAACCCAACAGAACCCAACAGAGACCCCCAAAAATGTCAAAAACACCCCAAACAAGAACGGCATCACCACCAAAACTGGAAGAAAACCCCCAAAACCATAGATCCACCCCAAAACCACCCTAAAACTACCTGATCTTCTCCAAAACCCACAATTTACCCTTTTCCACCATGATGACCAACGAGAACCAAACAAAACCCAACGGAGACCCCAAAACACTTCAAATACACCCCAAAAAAGAACAGGATCACGCCAAAAAATAGAAGAAAACCCCAAATACCATAGATCCACCCCAAAGACACCCTAAACCTACCTGATGTTCTCCTAATCCCAAAGCACACTCCAAACCACCATAAAACACATTAGGAATTCAACGAAACGCAACGGAAACCCCAAAACACTTCAAAATCACCCGAAGAAAGGAGAGGATCACTCCCCCAAAAAGAAGAAAACCCCAAATACCATGAATCCACGCGAAAACTCCCCTAAACCTACCTGAAGTTCTCCAAAACCCACAATTTACACTTTTACAACACGATGACCAATGAGAACCCAACAAAACCAAACAGAGACCACAAAAACCTTAAAAATACCCCAAACAAGAACGGCATCACCCCCAAAACTGGAAGAAAACCCCCAAAACCATATATCCACCCCAAAGACACCCTAAACCTACCTGATGTTCTCCAAAACCCACAATTTACCCTTTTCCAACACGATGACCAACGAGAACCCAACAGAACCCAACAGAGACCCCAAAAAACGTCAAAAACACGCCAAACAAGAACGGCATCACCCCCAAAACTGGAAGAAAATCCCCCAAAACCATAGATCCACCCCAACACCACCCTAAACCTACCTGATCTTCTCCAAAACCCACAATTTACCCTTTTCCAACACGATGACCAACGAGAACCCAACAGAACCCAACAGAGACCCCAAAAAACGTCAAAAACACCCCACACAAGAACGGCATCACCACCAAAACTGGAAGAAAATCCCCCAAAACCATAGATCCACCCCAAAGACACCCTAAACCTACCTGATCTTCTCCAAAAACCACAATCCACACCTATTTAACATAATGACACACAAGAACCCAACAAAACCTAATGGAGACACCAAAACACGTCAAAAACACCCCAAACAAGAAAAGGATCACCACCAAAACTGGAAGAAAATACACAAAAACCATAGATCCACCCCAAAACCACCCTAAACCTACCTGATGTTCTCCAAAACCCACAATTTACCCTTTTCCAACACGATGACCAACGAGAACCCAACAGAACCCAACAGAGACCCCAAAAAACGTCAAAAACAACCCAAACAAGAACGGCATCACCACCAAAACTGGAAGAAAATCCCCCAAAATCATAGATCCACCCCAAAAACACCCTAAAACTACCTGATCTGCTCCAAAACCCACAATCCACACCTATTTAACATAATGACAAACAAGAACCCAACAAAACCTAATGGAGACACCAAAATACGTCAAAAACACCCCAAACAAGAAAAGGATCACCACCAAAACTGGAAGAAAATCCCCCAAAACCATAGATCCACCCCAAAACCACCCTAAACCTACCTGATCTTCTCCAAAACCCACAATTTACCCCTTTTCCACCATGATGACCAACGAGAACCAAACAAAACCCAACGGAGACCCCAAAACACTTCAAATACACCCCAAAAAAGAACAGGATCACGCCAAAAAATAGAAGAAAACCCCAAATACCATAGATCCACCCCAAAGACACCCTAAACCTACCTGATGTTCTCCTAATCCCAAAGCACACTCCAAACCACCATAAAACACGTTAGGAATTCAACGAAACGCAACGGAAACCCCAAAACACTTCAAAATCATCCGAAGAAAGGAGAGGATCACTCCCCCAAAAAGAAGAAAACCCCAAATACCATGAATCCACGCGAAAACTCCCCCTAAACCTACCTGAAGTTCTCCAAAACCCACAATTTACACTTTTACAACACGATGACCAATGAGAACCCAACAAAACCAAACAGAGACCACAAAAACCTTAAAAAATACCCCAAACAAGAATGGCATCACCCCCAAAACTGGAAGAAAACCCCCAAAACCATAGATCCACCCCAAAGACACCCTATACCTACCTGATGTTCTCCAAAACCCACAATTTACCTTTTCCAACACGATGACCAACGAGAACCCAACAGAACCCAACAGAGACCCCAAAAAATGTCAAAAACACCCCAAACAAGAACGGCATCACCCCCAAAACTGGAAGAAAATCCCCCAAAACCATAGATCCACCCCAAAACCACCCTAAAACTACCTGATCTTCTCCAAAAACCACAATCCACACCTATTTAACATAATGACAAACAAGAACCCAACAAAACCTAATGGACACACCAAAACACGTCAAAAACACCCCAAACAAGAAAAGGATCACCACCAAAACTGGAAGAAAATCCCCCAAAAACATTGATCCACCCCAAAGACACCCTAAACCTACCTGATCTTCTCCAAAAACCACAATTTACCCTTTTCCAACACGATGACCAACGAGAACCCAACAGAACCCAACAGAGACCCCCAAAAATGTCAAAAACACCCCAAACAAGAACGGCATCACCACCAAAACTGGAAGAAAACCCCCAAAACCATAGATCCACCCCAAAACCACCCTAAAACTACCTGATCTTCTCCAAAACCCACAATTTACCCTTTTCCACCATGATGACCAACGAGAACCAAACAAAACCCAACGGAGACCCCAAAACACTTCAAATACACCCCAAAAAAGAACAGGATCACGCCAAAAAATAGAAGAAAACCCCAAATACCATAGATCCACCCCAAAGACACCCTAAACCTACCTGATGTTCTCCTAATCCCAAAGCACACTCCAAACCACCATAAAACACATTAGGAATTCAACGAAACGCAACGGAAACCCCAAAACACTTCAAAATCACCCGAAGAAAGGAGAGGATCACTCCCCCAAAAAGAAGAAAACCCCAAATACCATGAATCCACGCGAAAACTCCCCCTAAACCTACCTGAAGTTCTCCAAAACCCACAATTTACACTTTTACAACACGATGACCAATGAGAACCCAACAAAACCAAACAGAGACCACAAAAACCTTAAAAAATACCCCAAACAAGAACGGCATCACCCCAAAACTGGAAGAAAACCCCCAAAACCATATATCCACCCCAAAGACACCCTAAACCTACCTGATGTTCTCCAAAACCCACAATTTACCCTTTTCCAACACGATGACCAACGAGAACCCAACAGAACCCAACAGAGACCCCAAAAAACGTCAAAAACACGCCAAACAAGAACGGCATCACCCCCAAAACTGGAAGAAAATCCCCCAAAACCATAGATCCACCCCAACACCACCCTAAACCTACCTGATCTTCTCCAAAACCCACAATTTACCCTTTTCCAACACGATGACCAACGAGAACCCAACAGAACCCAACAGAGACACCAAAAAACGTCAAAAACACCCCAAACAAGAACGGCATCACCACCAAAACTGGAAGAAAATCCCCCAAAACCATAGATCCACCCCAAAACCACCCTAAAACTACCTGATGTTCTCCAAAACCCACAATCCACACCTATTTAACATAATGACAAACAAGAACCCAACAAAACCTAATGCAGATCCCAAAACACGTCAAAAGCACCCCAAAAAATATCGGCATCAGCCCCAAAACTGGAAGAAAATACGCCAAAACCATAGATCCACCCCAAAACCACCCTAAACCTACCTGATCTTCTCCAAAACCCACAATTTACACTTTTCCACCATGATAACCAACGAGAACCCAACAAAACCCAACGGAGACCCCAAAAAACGTCAAAAACACCCCAACAAGAACGGCATCACCCCCAAAAACCGGAAGAAAATCCCCCAAAACCATAGATCCACGCCAAAACCACCCTAAACCTACCTGATCTTCTCCAAAAACCACAATTTACCCTTTTCCAACACGATGACCAACGAGAACCCAACAGAACCCAACAGAGACCCCAAAAAACGTCAAAAACACCCCAAACAAGAACGGCATCACCACCAAAACTGGAAGAAAATCCCCCAAAACCATAGATCCACCCCAAAGACACCCTAAACCTACCTGATGTTCTCCAAAAACCACAATTTACCCTTTTCCAACACGATGATCAACGAGAACCCAACAGAACCCAACAGAGACCCCAAAAAACGTCAAAAACACCCCAAACAAGAACGGCATCACCCCCAAAAATGGAAGAAAATCCCCCAAAACAATAGATCCACCCCAAAACCACCCTAAACCTACCTGATGTTCTCCAAAACCCACAATCCACACCTATTTAACATAATGACAAACAAGAACCCAACAAAACCTAATGGAGACACCAAAACACGTCAAAAACACCCCAAACAAGAACGGCATCACCACCAAAACTGGAAGAAAATCCCCCAAAACCATAGATCCACCCCAAAGACACCCTAAACCTACCTGATCTTCTCCAAAAACACAATTTACCCTTTTCCAACACGATGACCAACGAGAACCCAACAGAACCCAACAGAGACCCCAAAAAACGTCAAAAATACCCCAAACAAGAACGGCATCACCCCCAAAACCGGAAGAAAATCCCCCAAAACCATAGATCCACCCCAAAACCACCCTAAAACTACCTGATATTCTCCAAAACCCACAATCCACTCCTATTTAACATAATGACAAACAAGAACCCAACAAAACCTAATGGAGACACCAAAACACGTAAAAAACACCCCAAAAAATATCGGCATCACCCCCAAAACTGGAAGAAAATACGCCAAAACCATAGATCCACCCCAAAACCACCCTAAACCTACCTGATGTTCTCCAAAACCCACAATTTACACTTTTCCACCATGATAATCAACGAGAACCCAACAGAACCCAACAGAGACCCCAAAAAACGTCAAAAACACCCCAAACAAGAACGGCATCACCACCAAAACTGGAAGAAAATCCCCCAAAACCATAGATCCACCCCAAAGACACCCTAAACCTACCTGATGTTCTCCAAAAACCACAATCCACACCTATTTAACATAATGACAAACAAGAACCCAACAAAACATAATGGAGACACCAAAACACGTCAAAAACACCCCAAACAAGAACGGCATCATCCCCAAAACTGGAAGAAAATCCCCCAAAACCATAGATCCACCCCAAAACCACCCTAAACCTACCTGATGTTCTCCAAAACCCACAATCCACACCTATTTAACATAATGACAAACAAGAACCCAACAAAACCTAATGGAGACACCAAAACACGTCAAAAACACCCCAAACAAGAACGGCATCACCACCAAAACTGGAAGAAAATCCCCCAAAACCATAGATCCACCCCAAAGACACCCTAAACCTACCTGATGTTCTCCAAAACCCACAATTTACCCTTTTCCAACACGATGACCAACGAGAACCCAACAGAACCCAACAGAGACCCCAAAAAACGTCAAAAACACCCCAAACAAGAACGGCATCACCCCTAAAACTGGAAGAAAATCCCCCAAAACCATAGATCCACCCCAAAACCACCCTAAACCTACCTGATCTTCTCCAAAACCCACAATTTACACTTTTCCACCATGATGACCAACGAGAACCAAACAAAACCCAACGGAGACCCCAAAACACTTCAAATACACCCCAAAAAAGAACAGGATCACGCCAAAAAATAGAAGAAAACCCCAAATACCATAGATCCACCCCAAAGACACCCTAAACCTACCTGATGTTCTCCTAATCCCAAAGCACACTCCAAACCACCATAAAACACGTTAGGAATTCAACGAAACGCAACGGAAACCCCAAAACACTTCAAAATCACCCGAAGAAAGGAGAGGATCACTCCCCCAAAAAGAAGAAACCCCAAATACCATGAATCCACACGAAAACTCCCCCTAAACCTACCTGAAGTTCTCCAAAACCCACAATTTACACTTTTACAACACGATGACCAACGAGAACCCAACAAAACCAAACAGAGACCACAAAAACCTTAAAAAATACCCCAAACAAGAACGGCATCACCCCCAAAACTGGAAGAAAACCCCCAAAACCATAGATCCACCCCAAAGACACCCTAAACCTACCTGATGTTCTCCAAAACCCACAATTTACCCTTTTCCACCATGATAACCAACGAGAACCCAACAAAACCCAACGGAGACCCCAAAAAACGTCAAAAACACCCCAAACAAGAACGGCATCACCCCCAAAACTGGAAGAAAATCCCCCAAAACCATAGATCCACCCCAAAGACACCCTAAACCTACCTGATGTTCTCCAAAAACCACAATCCACACCTATTTAACATAATGACAAACAAGAACCCAACAAAACCTAATGGAGACACCAAACACGTCAAAAACACCCCAAACAAGAAAAGGATCACCCCCAAAACTGGAAGAAAATACACCAAAACCATAGATCCACCCCAAAACCACCCTAAACCTACCTGATGTTCTCCAAAACCCACAATTTACACTTTTCCACCATGACAACCAACGAGAACCCTACAAAACCCAACGGAGACCCCAAAAAACGTCAAAAACACCCCAAACAAGAACGGCATCCCACCAAAACTGGAAGAAAATCCCCCAAAACCATAGATCCACCCCAAAGACACCCTAAACCTACCTGATCTTCTCCAAAAACCACAATTTACACTTTTCCAACACGATGACCAACGAGAACCCAACAGAACCCAACAGAGACCCCAAAAAACGTCAAAAACACCCCAAACAAGAACGGCATCACCACCAAAACTGGAAGAAAACCCCCAAAACCATAGATCCACCCCAAAACCACCCTAAAACTACCTGATGTTCTCCAAAACCCACAATCCACTCCTATTTAACATAATGACAAACAAGAACCCAACAAAACCTAATGGAGACCCCAAAACACGTAAAAAACACCCCAAAAAATATCAGCATCACCCCCAAAACTGGAAGAAAATCCCCCAAAACCATAGATCCACCCCAAAACCACCCTAAACCTACCTGATCTTCTCCAAAAACCACAATTTACCCTTTTCCAACACGATGACCAACGAGAACCCAACAGAACCCAACAGAGACCCCAAAAAACGTCAAAAACACCCCAAACAAGAACGGCATCACCCCCAAAACTGGAAGAAAATCCCCCAAAACCATAGATCCACCCCAAAACCACCCTAAACCTACCTGATCTTCTCCAAAACCCACAATTTACCCTTTTCCACCATGATGACCAACGAGAACCAAACAAAACCCAACGGAGACCCCAAAACACTTCAAATACACCCCAAAAAAGAACAGGATCACGCCAAAAAATAGAAGAAAACCCCAAATACCATAGATCCACCCCAAAGACACCCTAAACCTACCTGATGTTCTCCTAATCCCAAAGCACACTCCAAACCACCATAAAACACATTAGGAATTCAACGAAACGCAACGGAAACCCCAAAACACTTCAAAATCACCCGAAGAAAGGAGAGGATCACTCTCCCAAAATGAAGAAAACCCCAAATACCATGAATCCACGCGAAAACTCCCCCTAAACCTACCTGAAGTTCTCCAAAACCCACAATATACACTTTTACAACACGATGACCAACGAGAACCCAACAAAACCAAACAGAGACCACAAAAACCTTAAAAAATACCCCAAACAAGAACGGCATCACCCCCAAAACTGGAAGAAAATCCCCCAAAACCATAGATCCACCCCAAAGACACCCTAAACCTACCTGATGTTCAACAAAAACCACAATTTACACTTTTCCAACACGATGACCAACGAGAACCCACCAGAACCCAACAGAGACCCCAAAAAACGTCAAAAACACCACAAACAAGAACGGCATCACCACCAAAACTGGAAGAAAATCCCCAAAACCATAGATCCACCCCAAAACCACCCTAACCCTACCTGATGTTCTCCAAAGCCCACAATCCACACCTATTTAACATAATGACAAACAAGAACCCAACAAAACATAATGGAGACCCCAAAACACGTAAAAAACACCCCAAATAATATCAGCATCACCCCCAAAACTGGAAGAAAATACGCCAAAACCATAGATCCACACCAAAACCACCCTAAACCTACCTGATGTTCTCCAAAACCCACAATTTACACTTTTCCACCATGATAACCAACGAGAACCCAACAAAACCCAACGGAGACCCCAAAAAACGTCAAAAACACCCCAACAAGAACGGCATCACCACCAAAACCGGAAGAAAATCCCCCAAAACCATAGATCCACCCCAAAACCACCCTAAACCTACCTGATGTTCTCCAAAAACCACAATTTACACTTTTCCAACACGATGACCAACGAGAACCCAACAGAACCCAACAGAGACCCCAAAAAACGTCAAAAACACGCCAAACAAGAACGGCATCACCACCAAAACTGGAAGAAAATCCCCCAAAACCCATAGATCCACCCCAAAGACACCCTAAACCTACCTGATGTTCTCCAAAAACCACAATTTACCCTTTTCCAACACGATGATCAACGAGAACCCAACAGAACCCAACAGAGACCCCAAAAAACGTCAAAAACACCCCAAACAAGAACGGCATCACCCCCAAAAATGGAAGAAAATCCCCCAAAACAATAGATCCACCCCAAAACCACCCTAAACCTACCTGATCTGCTCCAAAACCCACAATCCGCAACTATTTAACATAATGACAAACAAGAACCCAACAAAACCTAATGGAGACACCAAAACACGTCAAAAACACCCCAAACAAGAACGGCATCACCACCAAAACTGGAAGAAAATCCCCCAAAACCATAGATCCACCCCAAAGACACCCTAAACCTACCTGATCTTCTCCAAAAAACACAATTTACCCTTTTCCAACACGATGACCAACGAGAACCCAACAGAACCCAACAGAGACCCCAAAAAACGTCAAAAATACCCCAAACAAGAACGGCATCACCCCCAAAACTGGAAGAAAATCCCCCAAAACCATAGATCCACCCCAAAACCACCCTAAAACTACCTGATATTCTCCAAAACCCACAATCCACTCCTATTTAACATAATGACAAACAAGAACCCAACAAAACCTAATGGAGACCCCAAAACACGTAAAAAACACCCCAAAAAATATCGGCATCACCCCCAAAACTGGAAGAAAATACGCCAAAACCATAGATCCACCCCAAAACCACCCTAAACCTACCTGATGTTCTCCAAAACCCACAATTTACACTTTTCCACCATGATAATCAACGAGAACCCAACAAAACCCAACGGAGACCCCAGAACACTTCAAATACACCCCAAAAAAAGAACAGGATCACGCCAAAAAATAGAAGAAAACCCCAAATACCATAGATCCAGCCCAAAACCACCCTAAAACTACCTGATCTTCTCCAAAAACCACAATTTACCCTTTTCCAACACGATGACCAACGAGAACCCAACAGAACCCAACAGAGACCCCAAAAAACGTCAAAAACACCCCAAACAAGAACGGCATCACCACCAAAACTGGAAGAAAACCCCCAAAACCATAGATCCACCCCAAAACCACCCTAAAACTACCTGATGTTCTCCAAAACCCACAATCCACTCCTATTTAACATAATGACAAACAAGAACCCAACAAAACCTAATGGAGACCCCAAAACACGTCAAAAACACCCCAAACAAGAACGGCATCACCACCAAAACTGGAAGAAAATCCCCCAAAAACATAGATCCACCCCAAAGACACCCTAAACCTACCTGATCTTCTCCAAAACCCACAATTTACCCTTTTCCAACACGATGACCAACGAGAACCCAACAGAACCCAACAGAGACCCCAAAAAACGTCAAAAACACCCCAAACAAGAACGGCATCACCCCCAAAACTGGAAGAAAATCCCCCAAAACCATAGATCCACCCCAAAACCACCCTAAACCTACCTGATGTTCTCCAAAACCCACAATTTACCCTTTTCCACCATGATGACCAACGAGAACCAAACAAAACCCAACGGAGACCCCAAAACACTTCAAATACACCCCAAAAAAGAACAGGATCACGCCAAAAAATAGAAGAAAACCCCAAATACCATAGATCCACCCCAAAGACACCCTAAACCTACCTGATGTTCTCCTAATCCCAAAGCACACTCCAAACCACCATAAAACACATTAGGAATTCAACGAAACGCAACGGAAACCCCAAAACACTTCAAAATCACCCGAAGAAAGGAGAGGATCACTCCCCCAAAAAGAAGAAAACCCCAAATACCATGAATCCACGCGAAAACTCCCCCTAAACCTACCTGAAGTTCTCCAAAACCCACAATTTACACTTTTACAACACGATGACCAACGAGAACCCAACAAAACCAAACAGAGACCACAAAAAACGTCAAAAACACCCCAAACAAGAACGGCATCACCACCAAAACTGGAAGAAAATCCCCCAAAACCATAGATCCACCCCAAAGACACCCTAAACCTACCTGATGTTCAACAAAAACCACAATTTACCCTTTTCCAACACGATGACCAACGAGAACCCACCAGAACCCAACAGAGACCCCAAAAAACGTCAAAAACACCACAAACAAGAACGGCATCACCACCAAAACTGGAAGAAAATCCCCCAAAACCATAGATCCACCCCAAAACCACCCTAACCCTACCTGATGTTCTCCAAAGCCCACAATCCACACCTATTTAACATAATGACAAACAAGAACCCAACAAAACATAATGGAGACCCCAAAAACACGTAAAAAACACCCCAAATAATATCAGCATCACCCCCAAAACTGGAAGAAAATACGCCAAAACCATAGATCCACACCAAAACCACCCTAAACCTACCTGATGTTCTCCAAAACCCACAATTTACACTTTTCCACCATGATAACCAACGAGAACCAAACAAAACCCAACGGAGACCCCAAAAAACGTCAAAAACACCCCAACAAGAACGGCATCACCCCCAAAACTGGAAGAAAATCCCCCAAAACCATAGATCCACCCCAAAACCACCCTAAACCTACCTGATCTTCTCCAAAAACCACAATTGACCCTTTTCCAACACGATGACCAACGAGAACCCAACAGAACCCAACAGAGACCCCAAAAAACGACAAAAAACACCCCAAACAAGAACGGCATCACCACCAAAACTGGAAGAAAATCCCCCAAAACCATAGATCCACCCCAAAGACACCCTAAACCTACCTGATGTTCTCCAAAAACCACAATTTACCCTTTTCCAACACGATGATCAACGAGAACCCAACAGAACCCAACAGAGACCCCAAAAAACGTCAAAAACACCCCAAACAAGAACGGCATCACCCCCAAAAATGGAAGAAAATCCCCCAAAACCATAGATCCACCCCAAAACCACCCTAAACCTACCTGATCTGCTCCAAAACCCACAATCCGCACCTATTTAACATAATGACAAACAAGAACCCAACAAAACCTAATGGAGACACCAAAACACGTCAAAAACACCCAAACAAGAACGGCATCACCACCAAAACTGGAAGAAAATCCCCCAAAACCATAGATCCACCCCAAAGACACCCTAAACCTACCTGATCTTCTCCAAAAACCACAATTTACCCTTTTCCAACACGATGACCAACGAGAACCCAACAGAACCCAACAGAGACCCCAAAAACGTCAAAAACACCCCAAACAAGAACGGCATCACCCCCAAAAACTGGAAGAAAATCCCCCAAAACCATAGATCCACCCCAAAACCACCCTAAAACTACCTGATATTCTCCAAAACCCACAATCCACTCCTATTTAACATAATGACAAACAAGAACCCAACAAAACCTAATGGAGACCCCAAAACACGTCAAAAACACCCCAAAAAATATCGGCATCACCCCCAAAACTGGAAGAAAATACGCCAAAACCATAGATCCACCCAAAACCACCCTAAACCTACCTGATGTTCTCCAAAACCCACAATTTACACTTTTCCACCATGATAATCAACGAGAACCCAACAAAACCCAACGGAGACCCCAAAACACTTCAAATACACCCCAAAAAAGAACAGGATCACGGAAGAAAACCCCAAATACCATAGATCCACCCCAAAACCACCCTAAAACTACCTGATCTTCTCCAAAAACCACAATTTACCCTTTTCCAACACGATGACCAACGAGAACCCAACAGAACCCAACAGAGACCCCAAAAAACGTCAAAAACACCCCAAACAAGAACGGCATCACCACCAAAAATGGAAGAAAATCCCCAAAACCATAGATCCACCCCAAAGACACCCTAAACCTACCTGATGTTCTCCAAAAACCACAATCCACTCCTATTTAACATAATGACAAACAAGAACCCAACAAAACATAATGGAGACACAAAAAACACGTCAAAAACACCCCAAACAAGAACGGCATCACCCCAAAACTGGAAGAAAATCCCCCAAAACCATAGATCCACCCCAAAACCACCCTAAACCTACCTGATCTTCTCCAAAAACCACAATTTACCCTTTTCCACCATGATGACCAACGAGAACCAAACAAAACCCAACGGAGACCCCAAAACACTTCAAATACACCCAAAAAAGAACAGGATCACGCCAAAAAATAGAAGAAAACCCCAAATACCATAGATCCACCCCAAAGACACCCTAAACCTACCTGATGTTCTCCTAATCCCAAAGCACACTCCAAACCACCATAAAACACATTAGGAATTCAACGAAACGCAACGGAAACCACAAAACACTTCAAAATCACCCGAAGAAAGGAGAGGATCACTCCCCCAAAAAGAAGAAAACCCCAAATACCATGAATCCACGCGAAAACTCCCCCTAAACCTACCTGAAGTTCTCCAAAACCCACAATTTACACTTTTACAACACGATGACCAACGAGAACCCAACAAAACCAAACAGAGACCACAAAAACCTTAAAAAATACCCCAAACAAGAACGGCATCACCCCCAAAACTGGAAGAAAAATCCCCCAAAACCATAGATCCACCCCAAAGACACCCTAAACCTACCTGATGTTCAACAAAAACCACAATTTACCCTTTTCCAACACGATGACCAACGAGAACCCACCAGAACCCAACAGAGACCCCAAAAAACGTCAAAAACACAACAAACAAGAACGGCATCACCACCAAAACTGGAAGAAAATCCCCCAAAACCATAGATCCACCCCAAAACCACCCTAACCCTACCTGATGTTCTCCAAAGCCCACAATCCACACCTATTTAACATAATGACAAACAAGAACCCAACAAAACATAATGGAGACCCCAAAACACGTAAAAAACACCCCAAATAATATCAGCATCACCCCCAAAACTGGAAGAAAATACGCCAAAACCATAGATCCACACCAAAACCACCCTAAACCTACCTGATGTTCTCCAAAACCACAATTTACACTTTTCCCACCATGATAACCAACGAGAACCCAACAAAACCCAACGGAGACCCCAAAAAACGTCAAAAACACCCCAACAAGAACGGCATCACCCCCAAAACCGGAAGAAAATCCCCCAAAACCATAGATCCACCCCAAAACCACCCTAAACCTACCTGATGTTCTCCAAAAACCACAATGACCCTTTTCCAACACGATGACCAACGAGAACCCAACAGAACCCAACAGAGACCCCAAAAAACGTCAAAAACACCCCAAACAAGAACGGCATCACCACCAAAACTGGAAGAAAATCCCCCAAAACCATAGATCCACCCCAAAGACACCCTAAACCTACCTGATCTTCTCCAAAAACCACAATTTACCCTTTTCCAACACGATGACCAACGAGAAACCCAACAGAACCCAACAGAGACCCCAAAAAACGTCAAAACACCCCAAACAAGAACGGCATCACCCCCAAAACTGGAAGAAAATCCCCCAAAACCATAGATCCACCCCAAAACCACCCTAAAACTACCTGATATTCTCCAAAACCCACAATCCACTCCTATTTAACATAATGACAAACAAGAACCCAACAAAACCTAATGGAGACCCAAAACACGTAAAAAACACCCCAAAAAATATCGGCATCACCCCCAAAACTGGAAGAAAATACGCCAAAACCATAGATCCACCCCAAAACCACCCTAAACCTACCTGATGTTCTCCAAAACCCACAATTTACACTTTTCCACCATGATAATCAACGAGACCCAACAAAACCCAACGGAGACCCCAAAACACTTCAAATACACCCCAAAAAAGAACAGGATCACGCCAAAAAATAGAAGAAAACCCCAAATACCATAGATCCACCCCAAAACCACCCTAAAACTACCTGATCTTCTCCAAAAACCACAATTTACCCTTTTCCAACACGATGACCAACGAGAACCCAACAGAACCCAACAGAGACCCCAAAAAACGTCAAAAACACCCCAAACAAGAACGGCATCACCAACCAAAACTGGAAGAAAATCCCCCAAAACCATAGATCCACCCCAAAGACACCCTAAACCTACCTGATGTTCTCCAAAAACCACAATCCACACCTATTTAACATAATGACAAAACAAGAACCCAACAAAACATAATGGAGACACAAAAACACGTCAAAAACACCCCAAACAAGAACGGCATCATCCCCAAAACTGGAAGAAAATCCCCCAAAACCATAGATCCACCCCAAAACCACCCTAAACCTACCTGATGTTCTCCAAAACCCACAATCCACACCTATTTAACATAATGACAAACAAGAACCCAACAAAACATAATGGAGACACCAAAACACGTCAAAAACACCCCAAACAAGAAAAGATCACCACCAAAACTGGAAGAAAATCCCCCAAAACCATAGATCCACCCCAAAGACACCCTAAACCTACCTGATGTCTCCAAAACCCACAATTTACCCCTTTCCAACACGATGACCAACGAGAACCCAACAGAACCCAACAGAGACCCCAAAAAACGTCAAAAACACCCCAAACAAGAACGGCATCACCCCCAAAACTGGAAGAAAATCCCCCAAAACCATAGATCCACCCCAAAACCACCCTTAACCTACCTGATCTTCTCAAAACCCACAATTTACCCTTTCCACCATGATGACCAACGAGAACCAAACAAAACCCAACGGAGACCCCAAAACACTTCAAATACACCCAAAAAAAGAACAGGATCACGCCAAAAAATAGAAGAAAACCCCAAATACCATAGATCCACCCAAAGACACCCTAAACCTACCTGATGTTCTCCTAATCCCAAAGCACACTCCAAACACCATAAAACACATTAGGAATTCAACGAAACGCAACGGAAACCCCAAAACACTTCAAAATCACACGAAGAAAGGAGAGGATCACTCCCCAAAAAGAAGAAAACCCAAATACCATGAATCCACGCGAAAACTCCTCCCCCTAAACCTACCTGAAGTTCTCCAAAACCCACAATTTACACTTTTACAACACGATGACCAACGAGAACCCAACAAAACCAAACAGAGACCACAAAAACCTTAAAAAATACCCCAAACAAGAACGGCATCACCCCCAAAACTGGAAGAAAACCCCCAAAACCATAGATCCACCCCAAAGACACCCTAAACCTACCTGATGTTCTCCAAAACCACAATTTACCCTTTTCCACCATGATAACCAACGAGAACCCACAAAACCAAACGGAGACCGCAAAAAACGTCAAAAACACCCCAAACAAGAACGGCATCACCCCCAAAAATGGAAGAAAATCCCCCAAAACCATAGATCCCCCCAAAGACACCCTAAACCTACCCGATGTTCTCCAAAAACCACAATCCACACCTATTTAACATAATGACAAACAAGAACCCAACAAAACCTAATGGAGACACCAAAACACGTCAAAAACACCCCAAACAAGAAAAGGATCACCCCCAAAACTGGAAGAAAATACACCAAAACTAAGATCCACCCCAAAACCACCCTAAACCTACCTGATGTTCTCCAAAACCCACAATCCACACCTATTTAACATAATGACAAACAAGAACCCAACAGAACCCAACAGAGACCCCAAAAACGTCAAAACACCCCAAACAAGAACGGCATCACCCCCAAAACTGGAAGAAAATACACAAAAACCATAGATCCACCCCAAAACCACCCTAAACCTACCTGATCTTCTCCAAAAACCACAATTTACCCTTTTCCACCATGATGACCAACGAGAACCAAACAAAACCCAACGGAGACCCCAAAACACTTCAAATACACCCCAAAAAAAGAACAGGATCACGCCAAAAAATAGAAGAAAACCCCAAATACCATAGATCCACCCCAAAGACACCCTAAACCTACCTGATGTTCTCCTAATCCCAAAGCACACTCCAAACCACCATTAAACACATTAGGAATTCAACGAAACGCAACGGAAACCCCAAAACACTTCAAAATCACCCGAAGAAAGGAGAGGATCACTCCCCCAAAAAGAAGGAAAACCCCAAATACCATGAATCCACGCGAAAACTCCCCCTAAACCTACCTGAAGTTCTCCAAAACCCACAATTTACCCTTTTACAACACGATGACCAACGAGAACCCAACAAAACCAAACAGAGACCACAAAAACCTTAAAAAATACCCCAAACAAGAACGGCATCACAACCAAAACTGGGAAGAAAATCCCCAAAACCATAGATCCACCCCAAAGACACCCTAAACCTACCTGATGTTCAACAAAAACCACAATTTACCCTTTTCCAACACGATGACCAACGAGAACCCAACAGAACCCACAGAGACCCCAAAAAACGTCAAAACACCCAAACAAGAACGGCATCACCACCAAAACTGGAAAGAAAATCCCCCCAAAACCATAGATCCACCCAAAACCACCCTAAACCTACCTGATCTTCTCCAAAACCACAATCCACACCTATTTAACTAATGACAAACAAGAACCCAACAAAAACATAATGGAGACCCCAAAACACGTAAATAAAACCCCAAATAATATCAGCATCACCCCCAAAACTGGAAGAAAAAACGCCAAAACCATAGATCCACCCCAAAACCACCCTAAACCTACCTGATGTCTCCAAAACCACAATTTACACTTTTCCACCATGATAACCAACGAGAACCCAACAAAACCCAACGGAGACCCCAAAAAACGTCAAAAACAACCAAACAAAACGGCATCACCACCAAAACTGGAAGAAAATCCCCCAAAACCATAGATCCACCCCAAAGACACCCTAACCTACCTGATGTTCTCCAAAACCCACAATTTACCCTTTCCAACACGATGACCAACGAGAACCCAACAGAACCAACAGAGACCCCAAAAAACGTCAAAAACACCCCAAACAAGAACGGCATCACCCCCAAAACTGGAAGAAAATCCGCCAAAACCATAGATCCACCCCAAAACACCCTAACCTACCTGATCTTCTCCAAAACCCACAATTTACCCTTTTCACCATGATGACCAACGAGAACCAAACAAAACCCAACGGAGACCCAAAACACTTCAAATACACCCCAAAAAAGAACAGGATCACGCCAAAAAATAGAAGAAAACCCCAAATACCATAGATCCACCCCAAAGACACCCTAAACCTAACCTGATGTTCTCCTAATCCCAAAGCACACTCCAAACCACCATAAAACACATTAGGAATTCAACGAAACGCAACGGAAACCCAAACACTTCAAAATCACCCGAAGAAAGGAGAGGATCACTCCCCCAAAAAGAAGAAAACCCCAAGATACCATGAATCCACGCGAAAACTCCCCTAAACCTACCTGAAGTTCTCCAAAACCCACAATTTACACTTTTACAACACGATGACCAACGAGAACCCAACAAAACCAAACAGAGACCACAAAAAACCTTAAAAAATACCCCAAACAAGAACGGCATCACCCCCAAAACTGGAAGAAAATCCCCCAAAACCATAGATCCACCCCAAGACACCCTAAACCTACCTGATGTTCTCCAAAACCCACAATTTACCCTTTTTCCACCATGATAACCAACGAGAACCCAACAAAACCCAACGGAGACCCCAAAAACGTCAAAAACACCCCAAAACAAGAACGCCATCACCCCCAAAACTGGAAGAAAATCCCCCCAAAACCATAGATCCACCCCAAAAACACCCTAAACCTACCTGATCTTCTCCAAAACCACAATTTACCCTTTTCCAACAACGATGACCAACGAGAACCCAACAGAACCCAACAGAAGACCCCAAAAAACGTCAAAAACACCCCAAACAAGAACGGCATCACCCCCAAAACTGGAAGAAAATCCCCAAAACCATAGATCCACCCCAAAACCACCCTAAAACTACCTGATGGTCTCCAAAACCCACAATCCACACCTATTTTAACATAATGACAAACAAGAACCCAACAAAACATAATGGAGACCCCAAAACACGTAAAAAACACCCCAAATAATATCAGCATCACCCCAAAACTGGAAGAAAATACGCCAAAACCATAGATCCACCCCAAAACCACCCTAAACTACCTGATGTTCTCCAAAACCCACAATTTACACTTTTCCACCATGATAACCAACGAGAACCCAACAAAACCCAACGGAGACCCCAAAAACGTCAAAAACAACCCAAACAAGACGGCATCACCACCAAAACTGGAAGAAATCCCCCAAAACCATAGATCCACCCCAAAGACACCCTAAACCTACCTGATGTTCTCCAAAACCCACAATTTACCCTTTTCCAACACGATGACCAACGAGAACCCAACAGAACCCCAACAGAGACCCCCAAAAAACGTCAAAAACACCCCAAACAAGAACGGCATCACCCCAAAACTGGAAGAAAAATCGCCAAAACCATAGATCCACCCCAAAACCACCCTAAACCTACCTGATCTTCTCCAAAACCCACAATTTACCCTTTTCCACCATGATGACCAACGAGAACCAAACAAAACCCAAACGGAGACCCCAAAACACTTCAAATACACCCCAAAAAAGAACAGGATCACGCCAAAAAAATAGAAGAAAACCCCAAATACCATAGATCCACCCCAAGAACACCCTAAACCCTACCTGATGTTCTCCTAATCCCAAAGCACACTCCAAACCACCAATAAAACACATTAGGAATTCAACGAAACGCAACGGAAACCCCAAAACACTTCAAAATCACCCGAAGAAAGGAGAGGATCACTCCCCAAAAGAAGAAAAACCCAAATACCATGAATCCACGCGAAAACTCCCCTAAAACCTACCTGAAGTTCTCCAAAACCCACAATATACACTTTTACAACACGATGACCAACGAGAACCCAACAAAACCAAACAGAGACCACAAAAACCTTAAAAAATACCCCAAACAAGAACGGCATCACCCCCAAAACTGGAAGAAAATCCCCCAAAACCATAGATCCACCCCCAAAGACACCCTAAACCTACCTGATGTTCTCCAAAACCCACAATTTTCCCCTTTTCCACCATGATAACCAACGAGAACCCAACAAAACCCAAACGGAGACCCCAAAAAACGTCAAAAACACCCCAAACAAGAACGCGATCACCCCCAAAACTGGAAGAAAATCCCCCAAAACCATAGATCCACCCCAAAACCACCCTAAACCTACCTGATCTTCTCCAAAAACCACAATTTACCCTTTTCCAACACGATGACCAACGAGAACCCAACAGAACCCAACAGAGACCCCAAAAAACGTCAAAACCACCCAAACAAGAACGGCATCACCACCAAAACTGGAAGAAAATCCCCAAAACCATAGATCCACCCCAAAACACCCTAAAACTACCTGATGGTCTCCAAAACCCACAATCCACTCCTATTAACATAATGACAAACAAGAACCCAACAAAACCTAATGGAGACCCCAAAACACGTAAAAAACACCCCAAAAAATATCGGCATCACCACCAAAACTGGAAGAAAATACGCCAAAACCATAGATCCACCCCAAAACCACCCTAAACGTACCTGATCTTCTCCAAAAAACACAATTTACCCTTTTCCACCATGATGACAAACGAGAACCAAACAAACCCAACGGAGACACCAAAACACTTCAAATACACCCCAAAAAAGAACAGGATCACGCCAAAAAATAGAAGAAAACCCCAAATACCATAGATCCACCCCAAAGACACCCTAAACCTACCTGATGTTCTCCAAAACCCACAATCCACACCTATTTAACATAATGACAAACAAGAACCCAACAAAACTAATGGAGACCCCAAAACACGTCAAAAACACCCCAAACAAGAAAAGGATCACCACCAAAACTGGAAGAAAATACACCAAAACCATAGATCCACCCCAAAACCACCCTAAACCTACCTGATCTTCTCCAAAAACCACAATTTACCCTTTTCCACATGATGACAAACGAGAACCAAACAAACCCCAACGGAGACACCAAAACACTTCATATACACCCCAAAAAAGAACAGGATCACGCCAAAAAATAGAAGAAAACCCCAAAATACCATAGATCCACCCCAAAAGACACCCTAAACCTACCTGATGTTCTCCTAATCCCAAAGCACACTCCAAACCACCATAAAACACATTAGGAATTCAACGAAACGCAACGGAAACCCCAAAACACTTCAAAATCACCCGAAGAAAGGAGAGGATCACTCCCCCAAAAAGAAGAAAACCCCAAATACCATGAATCCACGCGAAAACTCCCCTAAACCTACCTGAAGTTCTCCAAAACCCACAATTTACACTTTACAACACGATGACCAACGAGAACCCAACAAAACCAAACAGAGACCACAAAAACCTTAAAAAAATACCCCAAACAAGAACGGCATCACCCCCAAAACTGGAAGAAAACCACAAAACAATAGATCCACCCCAAAGACACCCTAAACCTACCTGATGTTCTCCAAAAACCACAATTTACCCTTTTCCAACACGATGACCAACGAGAACCCAACAGAACCCAACAGAGACCCCAAAAAACGTCAAAAACACCCCAAACAAGAACGGCATCACCCCCAAAACTGGAAGAAAATCCCCCAAAACCATAGATCCACCCCAAAAACCACCCTAAACCTACCTGATGTTCTCCAAAACCCACAATTTACCCTTTTCCAACACGATGACCAACGAGAACCCAACAGAACCCAACAGAGACACCAAAAAACGTCAAAAACACCCCAAACAAGAACGGCATCACCACCAAAACTGGAAGAAAATCCCCCAAAACCATAGATCCACTCCAAAACCACCCTAAACCTACCTGATGTTCTCCTAATCCCAAAGCACACTCCAACCACCATAAAACACATTAGGAATTCAACGAAACGCAACGGAAACCCCAAAACACTTCAAAATCACCCGAAGGAAAGGGAGAGGATCACTCCCCCAAAAAGAAGAAAACCCCAAATACCATGAATCCACGCGAAAACTCCCCCTAAACCTACCTGAAGTTCTCCAAAACCCACAATTTACGCTTTTACAAAACGATGACCAACGAGAACCCAACAAAACCAAACAGAGACCACAAAAACCTTAAAAAATACCCCAAACAAGAACGGCATCACCCCCAAAACTTGAAGAAAACCCCCAAAACCATAGATCCACCCCAAAGACACCCTAAACCTACCTGATGTTCTCCAAAAACCACAATTTACCCTTTTCCAACACGATGACCAACGAGAACACAACAGAACCCAACAGAGACCCCAAAAAAACGTCAAAAACACCCCAAACAAGAACGGCATCACCCCCAAAACTGGAAGAAAATCCCCCAAAACCATAGATCCACCCCAAAACCACCCTAAACCTACCTGATCTTCTCCAAAACCCACAATCCACTCCCTATTTAACATAATGACAAACAAGAACCCAACAAAACCTAATGGAGACACCAAAACACGTCAAAAACACCCCAAACAAGAAAAGGATCACCACCAAAACTGGAAGAAAATCCCACAAAACCATAGATCCACCCCAAAACCACCCCTAAACCTACCTGATCTTCTCCAAAACCACAATTTAACCTTTTCCACCAAGATGACCAACGAGAACCCAACAGAACCCAACAGAGACCCCAAAAAAACGTCAAAAACACCCAAACAAGAACGGCATCACCACCAAAACTGGAAGAAAAATCCCCAAAACCATAGATCCACCCCAAAGACACCCTAAACCCTACCTGATGTTCACCAAAAACCACAATTTACCCTTTTCCAAGGACGATGACCGACGAGACAACAGAACCCAACAGAGACCCCAAAAAACGTCAAAAACACCCCAAACAAGAACGGCATCACCCCCAAAACTGGAAGAAAATCCCCCAAAACCATAGATCCACCCCAAAACCACCCTAAAACTACCTGATGTTCTCCAAAACCCACAATCCACTCCTATTTAACATAATGACAAACAAGAACCCAACAAAACCTAATGGAGACCCCAAAACACGTAAAAAACACCCCAAAAAATATCGGCATCACCCCCAAAACTGGAAGAAAATCCGCCAAAACCATAGATCCACCCCAAAACCACCCTAAACCTACCTGATCTTCTCCAAAAACCACAATTTACCCTTTTCCAACACGATGACCAACGAGAACCCAACAGAACCCAACAGAGACCCCAAAAAACGTCAAAAACACCCCAAACAAGAACGGCATCACCCCCAAAACTGGAAGAAAATCCCCCAAAACCATAGATCCACCCCAAAACCACCCTAAACCTACCTGATCTTCTCCAAAACCCACAATTTACCCTTTTCCACCATGATGACCAACGAGAACCAAACAAAACCCAACGGAGACCCCAAAACACTTCAAATACACCCCAAACAAGAACAGGATCACGCCAAAAAATAGAAGAAAACCCCAAATACCATAGATCCACCCCAAAGACACCCTAAACCTACCTGATGTTCTCCTAATCCCAAAGCACACTCCAAACCACCATAAAACACATTAGGAATTCAACGAAACGCAACGGAAACCCCAAAACACTTCAAAATCACCCGAAGAAAGGAGAGGATCACTCCCCCAAAAAGAAGAAAACCCCAAATACCATGAATCCACGCGAAAACTCCCCCTAAACCTACCTGAAGTTCTCCAAAACCCACAATTTACACTTTTACAACACGATGACCAACGAGAACCCAACAAAACCAAACAGAGACCACAAAAACCTTAAAAAATACCCCAAACAAGAACGGCATCACCCCCAAAACTGGAAGAAAATCCCCCAAAACCATAGATCCACCCCAAAGACACCCTAAACCTACCTGATATTCTCCAAAAACCACAATTTACAATTTTCCACCATGATGACCAACGAGAACCCAACAGAACCCAACAGAGACCCCAAAAAACGTCAAAAACACCCCAAACAAGAACGGCATCACCCCCAAAACTGGAAGAAAATCCCCCAAAACCATAGATCCACCCCAAAACCACCCTAAAACTACCTGATGGTCTCCAAAACCCACAATCCACTCCTATTTAACATAATGACAAACAAGAACCCAACAAAACCTAATGGAGACACCAAAACACGTAAAAAACACCCCAAAAAATATCGGCATCACCCCCAAAACTGGTAGAAAATACGCCAAAACCATAGATCCACCCCAAAACCACCCTAAACCTACCTGATCTTCTCCAAAAACCACAATTTACCCTTTTCCAACACGATGACCAACGAGAACCCAACAGAACCCAACAGAGACCCCAAAAAACGTCAAAAACACCCCAAACAAGAACGGCATCACCACCAAAACTGGAAGAAAATCCCCCAAAACCATAGATCCACCCCAAAACCACCCTAAAACTACCTGATGTTCTCCAAAACCCACAATCCACTCCTATTTAACATAATGACAAACAAGAACCCAACAAAACCTAATGGAGGCCCCAAAACACGTAAAAAACACCCCAAAAAATATCGGCATCACCCCCAAAACTGGAAGAAAATCCCCCAAAAACCATAGATCCAAGCCAAAACCACCCTAAACCTACTTGATGTTCTCCAAAACCCACAATTTACCCTTTTCCACCATGATAACCAACGAGAACCCAACAAAACCCAACAGAGACCCCAAAAAACGTCAAAAACACCCCAAACAAGAACGGCATCACCCCCAAAACTGGAAGAAAATCCCCCAAAACCATAGATCCACCCCAAAACCACCCTAAACCTACCTGATGTTCTCCAAAACCCACAATTTACCCTTTTCCAACACGATGACCAACGAGAACCCAACAGAACCCAACAGAGACACCAAAAAACGTCAAAAACACCCCAAACAAGAACGGCATCACCCCCAAAACTGGAAGAAAATCCCCCCAAAACCATAGATCCACCCCAAAGACACCCTAAACCTACCTGATGTTCTCCTAATCCCAAAGCACACTCCAAACCACCATAAAACACATTAGGAATTCAACGAAACGCAACGGAAACCCCAAAACACTTCAAAATCACCCGAAGAAAGGAGAGGATCACTCCCCCAAAAAGAAGAAAACCCCAAATACCATGAATCCACGCGAAAACTCCCCCTAAACCTACCTGAAGTTCTCCAAAACCCACAATTTACCCTTTTACAACACGATGACCAACGAGAACCCAACAAAACCAAACAGAGACCACAAAAACCTTAAAAATACCCCAAACAAGAATGGCATCACCCCCAAAACTGGAAGAAAACCCCCAAAACCATAGATCCACCCCAAAGACACCCTAAACCTACCTGATCTTCTCCAAAACCCACAATTTACCCTTTTCCAACACGATGACCAACGAGAACCCAACAGAACCCAACAGAGACCCCAAAAAACGTCAAAAACACCCCAAACAAGAACGGCATCACCCCCAAAACTGGAAGAAAATCCCCCAAAACCATAGATCCACCCCAAAACCACCCTAAACCTACCTGATCTTCTCCAAAACCCACAATCCACACCTATTTAACATAATGACAAACAAGAACCCAACAAAACCTAATGGAGACACCAAAACACGTCAAAAACACCCCAAAAAATATCGGCATCACCCCCAAAACTGGAAGAAAATCCCCCAAAACCATAGATCCACCCCAAAACCACCCTAAACCTACCTGATCTTCTCCAAAACCCACAATCCACACCTATTTAACATAATGACAAACAAGAACCCAACAAAACCTAATGGAGACCACAAAACACGTAAAAAACACCCCAAAAAATGTCGGCATCACCCCCAAAACTGGAAGAAAATCCCCCAAAACCATAGATCCACCCCAAAACCACCCTAAACCTACCTGATGTTCTCCAAAAACCACAATTTACCCTTTTCCAACACGATGACCAACGAGAACCCAACAGAACCCAACAGAGACCCCAAAAAACGTCAAAAACACCCCAAACAAGAACGGCATCACCCCCAAAACTGGAAGAAAATCCCCCAAAACCATAGATCCACCCCAAAACCACCCTAAACCTACCTGATCTTCTCCAAAAACCACAATCCACACCTATTTAACATAATGACCAACAAGAACCCAACAAAACCTAATGGAGACACCAAAACACGTCAAAAACACCCCAAACAAGAAAAGGATCACCACCAAAACTGGAAGAAAATCCCCCAAAACAATAGATCCACCCCAAAACCACCCTAAACCTACCTGATCTTCTCCAAAACCCACAATTTACCCTTTTCCACCATGATGACCAACGAGAACCAAACAAAACCCAACGGAGACCCCAAAACACTTCAAATACACCCCAAAAAAGAACAGGATCACGCCAAAAAATAGAAGAAAACCCCAAATACCATAGATCCACCCCAAAGACACCCTAAACCTACCTGATGTTCTCCTAATCCCAAAGCACACTCCAAACCACCATAAAACACATTAGGAATTCAACGAAACGCAACGGAAACCCCAAAACACTTCAAAATCACCCGAAGAAAGGAGAGGATCACTCCCCCAAAAAGAAGAAAACCCCAAATACCATGAATCCACGCGAAAACTCCCCCTAAACCTACCTGAAGTTCTCCAAAACCCACAATTTACACTTTTACAACACGATGACCAACGAGAACCCAACAAAACCAAACAGAGACCACAAAAACCTTAAAAAATACCCCAAACAAGAACGGCATCACCCCCAAAACTGGAAGAAAACCCCCAAAACCATAGATCCACCCCAAAGACACCCTAAACCTACCTGATGTTCTCCAAAAACCACAATTGACCCTTTTCTAACACGATGACCAACGAGAACCCAACAGAACCCAACAGAGACCCCAAAAAACGTCAAAAACACCCCAAACAAGAACGGCATCACCCCCAAAACTGGAAGAAAATCCCCCAAAACCATAGATCCACCCCAAAAACCACACTAAACCTACCTGATCTTCTCCAAAACCCACAATTTACCCTTTTCGAACATGATGACCAACGAGAACCAAACAAAACCCAACAGAGACACCAAAAAACGTCAAAAACACCCCAAACAAGAACGGCATCACCCCCAAAACTGGAAGAAAATACGCCAAAACCATAGATCCACCCCAAAACCACCCTAAACCTACCTGATCTTCTCCAAAACCCACAATTTACCCTTTTCCACCATGATGACCAACGAGAACCCAACAGAACCCAACAGAGACCCCAAAAAACTTCAAAAACACCCCAAACAAGAACGGCATCACGCCCAAAACTGGAAGAAAATCCCCCAAAACCATAGATCCACCCCAAAGACACCCTAAACCTACCTGATGTTCTCCAAAAAACCACAATTTACCCTTTTCCAACACGATGACCAACGAGAACCCAACAGAACCCAACAGAGACCCCAAAAAACGTCAAAAACACCCCAAACAAGAACGGCATCACCCCCAAAACTGGAAGAAAATCCCCCAAAACCATAGATCCACCCCAAAACCACCCTAAAACTACCTGATGTTCTCCAAAACCCACAATCCACTCCTATTTAACATAATGACAAACAAGAACCCAACAAAACCTAATGGAGACCCCAAAACAAGTAAAAAGCACCCCAATAAATATCGGCATCACCCCCAAAACTGGAAGAAAATCCCCCAAAACCATAGATCCACCCCAAAACCACCCTAAACCTACCTGATGTTCTCCAAAAACCACAATTTACCCTTTTCCAACACGATGACCAACGAGAACCCAACAGAACCCAACAGAGACCCCAAAAAACGTCAAAAACACCCCAAACAAGAACGGCATCACCCCCAAAACTGGAAGAAAACCCCCAAAACCATAGATCCACCCCAAAGACACCCTAAACCTACCTGATCTTCTCCAAAAACCACAATTTACCCTTTTCCAACACGATGACCAACGAGAACCCAACAGAACCCAACAGAGACCCCAAAAAACGTCAAAAACACCCCAAACAAGAACGGCATCACCACCAAAACTGGAAGAAAATCCCCCAAAACCATAGATCCACCCCAAAGACACCCTAAACCTACCTGATGTTCTCCAAAACCCACAATCCACACCTATTTAACATAATGACAAACAAGAACCCAACAAAACCTAATGGAGACACCAAAACACGTCAAAAACACCCCAAAAATATCGGCATCACCCCCAAAACTGGAAGAAAAATCCCCCAAAACCATAGATCCACCCCAAAACCACCCTAAACCTACCTGATCTTCTCCAAAACCCACAATTTACCCTTTTCCACCATGATGACCAACGAGAACCCAACAGAACCCAACAGAGACCCCAAAAAACTTCAAAAACACCCCAAACAAGAACGGCATCACGCCCAAAACTGGAAGAAAATCCCCCAAAACCATAGATCCACCCCAAAGACACCCTAAACCTACCTGATGTTCTCCAAAAACCACAATTTACCCTTTTCCAACACGATGACCAACGAGAACCCAACAGAACCCAACAGAGACCCCAAAAAACGTCAAAAACACCCCAAACAAGAACGGCATCACCACCAAAACTGGAAGAAAATCCCCCAAAACCATAGATCCACCCCAAAACCACCCTAAAACTACCTGATGTTCTCCAAAACCCACAATCCACTCCTATTTAACATAATGACAAACAAGAACCCAACAAAAACCTAATGGAGACCCCAAAACAAGTAAAAAAGCACCCCAATAAATATCGGCATCACCCCCAAAACTGGAAGAAAATCCCCCAAAACCATAGATCCACCCCAAAACCACCCTAAACCTACCTGATGTTCTCCAAAAACCACAATTTACCCTTTTTCCAACACGATGACCAACGAGAACCCAACAGAACCCAACAGAGACCCCAAAAAACGTCAAAAACACCCCAAACAAGAACGGCATCACCCCCAAAACTGGAAGAAAATCCCCAAAACAATAGATCCACCCCAAAACCACCCTAAACCTACCTGATCTTCTCCAAAACCCACAATTTACCCTTTTCCACCATGATGACCAACGAGAACCAAACAAAACCCAACGGAGACCCCAAAACACTTCAAATACACCCCAAAAAAAGAACAGGATCACGCCAAAAAATAGAAGAAAACCCCAAATACCATAGATCCACCCCAAAGACACCCTAAACCTACCTGATGTTCTCCTAATCCCAAAGCACACTCCAAACCACCATAAAACACATTAGGAATTCAACGAAACGCAACGGAAACCCCAAAACACTACAAAATCACCCGAAGAAAGGAGAGGATCACTCCCCCAAAAAGAAGAAAACCCCAAATACCATGAATCCACGCGAAAACTCCCCCTAAACCTACCTGAAGTTCTCCAAAACCCACAATTTACACTTTTACAACACGATGACCAACGAGAACCCAACAAAACCAAACAGAGACCACAAAAACCTTAAAAAATACCCCAAACAAGAACGGCATCACCCCCAAAACTGGAAGAAAATCCCCCAAAACCATAGATCCACCCCAAAGACACCCTAAACCTACCTGATCTTCTCCAAAAACCACAATTTACCCTTTTCCAACACGATGACCAACGAGAACCCAACAGAACCCAACAGAGACCCCAAAAAACGTCAAAAACACCCCAAACAAGAACGGCATCACCCCCAAAACTGGAAGAAAATACACCAAAACCATAGATCCACCCCAAAACCACCCTAAACCTACCTGATGTTCTCCAAAAACCACAATCCACACCTATTTAACATAATGACAAACAAGAACCCAACAAAACCTAATGGAGACCCCAAAACACGTAAAAAACACCCCAAAAAAATATTGGCATCACCCCCAAAACTGGAAGAAAATACGCCAAAACCATAGATCCACCCCAAAGACACCCTAAACCTACCTGATCTTCTCCAAAACCCACAATTTTACCCTTTTACACCATGATAACCAACGAGAACCCAACAAAACCCAACGGAGACCCCAAAAAACGTCAAAAACACCCCAAACAAGAATGGCATCACCACCAAAACTGGAAGAAAATCCCCCAAAACCATAGATCCACCCCAAAACCACCCTAAACCTACCTGATCTTCTCCAAAACCCACAATTTACCCTTTTCCAACACGATGACCAACGAGAACCCAACAGAACCCAACAGAGACACCAAAACACGTCAAAAACACCCCAAACAAGAACGGCATCACCCCCAAAACTGGAAGAAAACCCCCCAAAACCATAGATCCACCCCAAAACCACCCTAAACCTACCTGATCTTCTCCTAATCCCAAAGCACACTCCAAAACCACCATAAAACACATTAGGAATTCAACGAAACGCAACGGAAACCCCAAAACACTTCAAAATCACCCGAAGAAAGGAGAGGATCACTCCCCCAAAAAGAAGAAAACCCCCAAATACCATGAATCCACGCGAAAACTCCCCCTAAACCTACCTGAAGTTCTCCAAAACCCACAATTTACCCTTTTACAACACGATGACCAACGAGAACCCAACAAAACCAAACAGAGACCACAAAAACCTTAAAAAATACCCCAAACAAGAATGGCATCACCCCCAAAACTGGAAGAAAACCCCCAAAACCATAGATCCACCCCAAAGACACCCTAAACCTACCTGATCTTCTCCAAAAACCACAATTTACCCTTTTCCAACACGATGACCAACGAGAACCCAACAGAACCCAACAGAGACCCCAAAAAACGTCAAAAACACCCCAAACAAGAACGGCATCACCCCCAAAACTGGAAGAAAATCCCCCAAAACCATAGATCCACCCCAAAACCACCCTAAACCTACCTGATCTTCTCCAAAACCCACAATCCACACCTATTTAACATAATGACAAACAAGAACCCAACAAAAACCTAATGGAGACACCAAAACACGTCAAAAACACCCCAAACAAGAAAAGGATCACCACCAAAACTGGAAGAAAATCCCACAAAACCATAGATCCACCCCAAAACCACCCTAAACCTACCTGATCTTCTCCAAAACCCACAATTTACCCTTTTCCACCATGATGACCAACGAGAACCCAACAGAACCCAACAGAGACCCCAAAAAACGTCAAAAACACCCCAAACAAGAACGGCATCACCCCCAAAACTGGAAGAAAATACACCAAAACCATAGATCCACCCCAAAACCACCCTAAACCTACCTGATCTTCTCCAAAACCCACAATTTACCCTTTTCCAACATGATGACCAACGAGAACCAAACAAAACCCAACGGAGACCCCAAAACACTTCAAAATACACCCCAAACAAGAACAGGAATCACGCCAAAAAATAGAAGAAAACCCCAAATACCATAGATCCACCCCAAAGACACCCTAAACCTACCTGATGTTCTCCTAATCCCAAAGCACACTCCAAACCACCATAAAACACATTAGGAATTCAACGAAACGCAACGGAAACCCCAAAACACTTCAAAATCACCCGAAGAAAGGAGAGGATCACTCCCCCAAAAAGAAGAAAACCCCAAATACCATGAATCCACGCGAAAACTCCCCCTAAACCTACCTGAAGTTCTCCAAAACCCACAATTTACCCTTTTCCAACACGATGACCAACGAGAACCCAACAGAACCCAACAGAGACCACAAAAACCTTAAAAAATACCCCAAACAAGAACGGCATCACCACCAAAACTGGAATTTCTGAAGAAATCCCCCAAAACCATAGATCCACCCCAAACCACCCTAAACCTACCTGATCTTCTCCAAAAACCACAATTTACCCTTTTCCACCATGATGACCAACGAGAACCCAACAGAACCCAACAGAGACCCCAAAAAACGTCAAAAACACCCCAAACAAGAACGGCATCACCACCAAAACTGGAAGAAAATCCCCCAAAACCATAGATCCACCCCAAAACCACCCTAAACCTACCTGATGTTCTCCAAAACCCACAATCCACTCCTATTTAACATAATGACAAACAAGAACCCAACAAAACCTAATGGAGACCCCCAAAACACGTAAAAAACACCCCAAAAAATATCGGCATCACCCCCAAAACTGGAAGAAAATCCCCCAAAACCATAGATCCACCCCAAAACCACCCTAAACGTACCTGATCTTCTCCAAAACCCACAATTTACACTTTTCCACCATGATAACCAACGAGAAACCAACAAAACCCAACAGAGACCCCAAAAAACGTCAAAAACACCCCAAACAAGAACGGCATCACCCCCAAAACTGGAAGAAAATCCCCCAAAACCATAGATCCACCCCAAAACCACCCTAAACCTACCTGATCTTCTCCAAAACCCACAATTTACCCTTTTCCAACACGATGACCAACGAGAACCCAACAGAACGCAACAGAGACACAAAAAAAGGTCAAAAACACCCCCAAACAAGAACGGCATCACCCCCAAAACTGGAAGAAAATACGCCAAAACCATAGATCCACCCCAAAACCACCCTAAACCTACCTGATCTTCTCCTAATCCCAAAGCACACTCCAAACCACCATAAAACACATTAGGAATTCAACAAAACGCAACGGAAACCCCAAAACACTTCAAAATCACCCGAAGAAAGGAGAGGATCACTCCCCCAAAAAGAAGAAAACCCCAAATACCATGAATCCACGCGAAAACTCCCCTAAACCTACCTGAAGTTCTCCAAAACCCACAATTTACACTTTTACAACACGATGACCAACGAGAACCCAACAAAACCAAACAGAGACCACAAAAAACCTTAAAAATACCCCAAACAAGAATGGCATCACCCCCAAAACTGGAAGAAAACCCCCAAAACCATAGATCCACCCCAAAGACACCCTAAACCTACCTGATGTTCTCCAAACCCACAATTTACCCTTTTCCAACACGATGACCAACGAGAACCCAACAGAACCCAACAGAGACCCCAAAAAACGTCAAAAACACCCCAAACAAGAACGGCATCACCACCAAAACTGGAAGAAAATCCCCCAAAACCATAGATCCACCCCAAAGACACCCTAAACCTACCTGATGTTCTCCAAAACCCACAATCCACACCTATTTAACATAATGACAAACAAGAACCCAACAAAACCTAATGGAGACCCCAAAACACGTCAAAAACACCCCAAACAAGAAAAGGATCACCACCAAAACTGGAAGAAAATACACCAAAACCATAGATCCACCCCAAAACCACCCTAAACCTACCTGATCTTCTCCAAAAACCACAATTTACCCTTTTCCACCATGATGACCAACGAGAACCCAACAGAACCCAACAGAGACCCCAAAAAACTTCAAAAACACCCCAAACAAGAACGGCATCACCCCCAAAACTGGAAGAAAAATCCCCCAAAACCATAGATCCACCCCAAAGACACCCTAAACCTACCTGATGTTCTCCTAATCCCAAAGCACACTCCAAACCACCATAAAACACATTAGGAATTCAACGAAACGCAACGGAAACCCCAAAACACTTCAAAATCACCCGAAGAAAGGAGAGGATCACTCCCCCAAAAAGAAGAAAACCCCAAATACCATGAATCCACGCGAAAACTCCCCCTAAACCTACCTGAAGTTCTCCAAAACCCACAATTTACACTTTTACAACACGATGACCAACGAGAACCCAACAAAACCAAACAGAGACCACAAAAACCTTAAAAAATACCCCAAACAAGAACGGCATCACCCCCAAAACTGGAAGAAAATCCCCCAAAACCATAGATCCACCCCAAAGACACCCTAAACCTACCTGATCTTCTCCAAAAACCACAATTTACCCTTTTCCAACACGATGACCAACGAGAACCCAACAGAACCCAACAGAGACCCCAAAAAACGTCAAAAACACCCCAAACAAGAACGGCATCACCCCCAAAACTGGAAGAAAATACACCAAAACCATAGATCCACCCCAAAACCACCCTAAACCTACCTGATGTTCTCCAAAACCACAATACACACCTATTTAACATAATGACAAACAAGAACCCAACAAAACCTAATGGAGACCCCAAAACACGTAAAAAACACCCCAAAAAATATCGGCATCACCCCCAAAACTGGAAGAAAATACGCCAAAAACCATAGATCCACCCCAAAGACACCCTAAACCTACCTGATCTTCTCCAAAACCCACAATTTACCCTTTTACACCATGATAACCAACGAGAACCCAACAAAACCCAACGGAGACCCCAAAAAACGTCAAAAACACCCCAAACAAGAATGGCATCACCACCAAAACTGGAAGAAAATCCCCCAAAACCATAGATCCACCCCAAAACCACCCTAAACCTACCTGATCTTCTCCAAAACCCACAATTTACCCTTTTCCAACACGATGACCAACGAGAACCCAACAGAACCCAACAGAGACCCCAAAAAACGTCAAAAACACCCCAAACAAGAACGGCATCACCCCCAAAACTGGAAGAAAAACCCCCCAAAACCATAGATCCACCCCAAAACCACCCTAAACCTACCTGATCTTCTCCTAATCCCAAAGCACACTCCAAACCACCATAAAACACATTAGGAATTCAACGAAACGCAACGGAAACCCCAAAACACTTCAAAATCACCCGAAGAAAGGAGAGGATCACTCCCCCAAAAAGAAGAAAACCCCAAATACCATGAATCCACGCGAAAACTCCCCCTAAACCTACCTGAAGTTCTCCAAAACCCACAATTTACCCTTTTACAACACGATGACCAACGAGAACCCAACAAAACCAAACAGAGACCACAAAAACCTTAAAAAATACCCCAAACAAGAATGGCATCACCCCCAAAACTGGAAGAAAACCCCCAAAACCATAGATCCACCCCAAAGACACCCTAAACCTACCTGATCTTCTCCAAAAACCACAATTTACCCTTTTCCAACACGATGACCAACGAGAACCCAACAGAACCCAACAGAGACCCCAAAAAACGTCAAAAACACCCCAAACAAGAACGGCATCACCCCCAAAACTGGAAGAAAATCCCCCAAAACCATAGATCCACCCCAAAACCACCCTAAACCTACCTGATGTTCTCCAAAACCCACAATCCACACCTATTTAACATAATGACAAACAAGAACCCAACAAAACCTAATGGAGACACCAAAACACGTCAAAAACACCCCAAACAAGAAAAGGATCACCACCAAAACTGGAAGAAAATCCCCCAAAACCATAGATCCACCCCCAAACCACCCTAAACCTACCTGATCTTCTCCAAAACCCACAATTTACCCTTTTCCACCATGATGACCAACGAGAACCCAACAGAACCCAACAGAGACCCCAAAAAACGTCAAAAACACCCCAAACAAGAACGGCATCACCCCAAAACTGGAAGAAAATACACCAAAACCATAGATCCACCCCAAAACCACCCTAAACCTACCTGATCTTCTCCAAAACCCACAATTTACCCTTTTCCACCATGATGACCAACGAGAACCAAACAAAACCCAACGGAGACCCCAAAACACTTCAAATACACCCCAAAAAAGAACAGGATCACGCCAAAAAATAGAAGAAAACCCCAAATACCATAGATCCACCCCAAAGACACCCTAAACCTACCTGATGTTCTCCTAATCCCAAAGCACACTCCAAACCACCATAAAACACATTAGGAATTCAACGAAACGCAACGGAAACCCCAAAACACTTCAAAATCACCCGAAGAAAGGAGAGGATCACTCCCCCAAAAAGAAGAAAACCCCAAATACCATGAATCCACGCGAAAACTCCCCCTAAACCTACCTGAAGTTCTCCAAAACCCACAATTTACACTTTTACAACACGATGACCAACGAGAACCCAACAAAACCAAACAGAGACCACAAAAACCTTAAAAAATACCCCCAAACAAGAACGGCATCACCACCAAAACTGGAAGAAAATCCCCCAAAACAATAGATCCACCCCAAAAACCACCCTAAACCTACCTGATCTCTCCAAAAAACCACAATTTACCCTTTTCCACCATGATGACCAACGAGAACCCAACAGAACCCAACAGAGACCCCAAAAAACGTCAAAAACACCCCAAACAAGAACGGCATCACCACCAAAACTGGAAGAAAATCCCCCAAAACCATAGATCCACCCCAAAACCACCCTAAACCTACCTGATGTTCTCCAAAAACCACAATCCACTCCTATTTAACATAATGACAAACAAGAACCCAACAAAACCTAATGGAGACCCCAAAACACGTAAAAAACACCCCAAAAAATATCGGCATCACCCCCAAAACTGGAAGAAAATCCCCCCAAAACCATAGATCCACCCCAAAACCACCCTAAACGTACCTGATCTTCTCCAAAACCCACAATTTACACTTTTCCACCATGATAACCAACGAGAAACCAACAAAACCCAACAGAGACCCCAAAAAACGTCAAAAACACCCCAAACAAGAACGGCATCACCCCCAAAACTGGAAGAAAATACGCCAAAACCATAGATCCACCCCAAAACCACCCTAAACCTACCTGATGTTCTCCAAAACCCACAATTTTACCCTTTTCCATGACCAACGAGAACACAACAGAACGCAACAGAGACACAAAAAAAGGTCAAAAACACCCCAAACAAGAACGGCATCACCCCCAAAACTGGAAGAAAATACGCCAAAACCATAGATCCACCCCAAAACCACCCTAAACCTACCTGATCTTCTCCTAATCCCAAAGCACACTCCAAACCACCATAAAACACATTAGGAATTCAACGAAACGCAACGGAAACCCCAAAACACTTCAAAATCACCCGAAGAAAGGAGAGGATCACTCCCCCAAAAAGAAGAAAACCCCAAATACCATGAATCCACGCGAAAACTCCCCCTAAACCTACCTGAAGTTCTCCAAAACCCACAATTTACACTTTTACAACACGATGACCAACGAGAACCCAACAAAACCAAACAGAGACCACAAAAACCTTAAAAAAATACCCCAAACAAGAACGGCATCACCACCAAAACTGGAAGAAAATCCCCCAAAACAATAGATCCACCCCAAAACCACCCTAAACCTACCTGATCTTCTCCAAAAACCACAATTTACCCTTTTCCAACATGATGACCAACGAGAACCCAACAGAACCCAACAGAGACCCCAAAAAACGTCAAAAACACCCCAAACAAGAACGGCATCACCACCAAAACTGGAAGAAAATCCCCCAAAACCATAGATCCACCCCAAAACCACCCTAAACCTACCTGATCTTCTCCAAAAACCACAATCCACTCCTATTTAACATAATGACAAACAAGAACCCAACAAAACCTAATGGAGACCCCAAAACACGTAAAAAACACCCCAAAAAATATCGGCATCACCCCCAAAACTGGAAGAAAATCCCCCAAAACCATAGATCCACCCCAAAACCACCCTAAACGTACCTGATCTTCTCCAAAACCCACAATTTACACTTTTCCACCATGATAACCAACGAGAAACCAACAAAACCCAACAGAGACCCCAAAAAACGTCAAAAACACCCCAAACAAGAACGGCATCACCCCCAAAACTGGAAGAAAATCCCCCAAAACCATAGATCCACCCCAAAACCACCCTAAACCTACCTGATCTTCTCCAAAACCCACAATTTACCCTTTTCCAACACGATGACCAACGAGAACCCAACAGAACGCAACAGAGACACAAAAAAAGGTCAAAAACACCCCAAACAAGAACGGCATCACCCCCAAAACTGGAAGAAAATACGCCAAAACCATAGATCCACCCCAAAACCACCCTAAACCTACCTGATCTTCTCCTAATCCCAAAGCACACTCCAAACCACCATAAAACACATTAGGAATTCAACGAAACGCAACGGAAACCCCAAAACACTTCAAAATCACCCGAAGAAAGGAGAGGATCACTCCCCCAAAAAGAAGAAAACCCCAAATACCATGAATCCACGCGAAAACTCCCCCCTAAACCTACCTGAAGTTCTCCAAAACCCACAATTTACCCTTTTCCAACACGATGACCAACGAGAACCCAACAGAACCCAACAGAGACCCCAAAAAAACGTCAAAAAACACCCCAAACAAGAACGGCATCACCACCAAAACTGGAAGAAAATCCCCCAAAACCATAGATCCACCCCAAAAACACCCTAAACCTACCTGATGTTCTCCAAAACCCACAATCCACACGTATTTAACATAATGACAAACAAGAACCCAACAAAACCTAATGGAGACCCCAAAACACGTCAAAAACACCCCAAACAAGAAAAGGATCACCACCAAAACTGGAAGAAAATCCCACAAAACCATAGATCCACCCCAAAACCACCCTAAACCTACCTGATCTTCTCCAAAACCCACAATTTACCCTTTTCCACCATGATGACCAACGAGAACCCAACAGAACCCAACAGAGACCCCAAAAAACTTCAAAAACACCCCAAACAAGAACGGCATCACCCCCAAAACTGGAAGAAAATCCCCCAAAACCATAGATCCACCCCAAAGACACCCTAAACCTACCTGATGTTCTCCAAAAACCACAATTGACCCTTTTCCAACACGATGACCAACGAGAACCCAACAGAACCCAACAGAGACCCCAAAAAACGTCAAAAACACCCCAAACAAGAACGGCATCACCACCAAAACTGGAAGAAAATCCCCCAAAACCATAGATCCACCCCAAAACCACCCTAAACCTACCTGATGTTCTCCAAAACCCACAATCCACTCCTATTTAACATAATGACAAACAAGAACCCAACAAAACCTAATGGAGACACCAAAACACGTAAAAAGCACCCCAATAAATATCGGCATCACCCCCAAAACTGGAAGAAAATCCCCCAAAACCATAGATCCACCCCAAAACCACCCTAAACCTACCTGATCTTCTCCAAAAACCACAATTTACCCTTTTCCAACACGATGACCAACGAGAACCCAACAGAACCCAACAGAGACCCCAAAAAACGTCAAAAACACCCCACACAAGAACGGCATCACCCCCAAAACTGGAAGAAAATCCCCCAAAACAATAGATCCACCCCAAAACCACCCTAAACCTACCTGATCTTCTCCAAAACCCACAATTTACCCTTTTCCACCATGATGACCAACGAGAACCAAACAAAACCCAACGGAGACCCCAAAACACTTCAAATACACCCCAAACAAGAACAGGATCACGCCAAAAAATAGAAGAAAACCCAAATACCATAGATCCACCCCAAAGACACCCTAAACCTACCTGATGTTCTCCTAATCCCAAAGCACACTCCAAACCACCATAAAACACATTAGGAATTCAACGAAACGCAACGGAAACCCCAAAACACTTCAAAATCACCCGAAGAAAGGAGAGGATCACTCCCCCAAAAAGAAGAAAACCCCAAATACCATGAATCCACGCGAAAACTCCCCCTAAACCTACCTGAAGTTCTCCAAAACCCACAATTTACCCTTTTCCAACACGATGACCAACGAGAACCCAACAGAACCCAACAGAGACCACAAAAACCTTAAAAAATACCCCAAACAAGAACGGCATCACCACCAAAACTGGAAGAAAATCCCCCAAAACCATAGATCCACCCCAAAACCACCCTAAACCTACCTGATCTTCTCCAAAAACCACAATTTACCCTTTTCCACCATGATGACCAACGAGAACCCAACAGAACCCAACAGAGACCCCAAAAAACGTCAAAAACACCCCAAACAAGAACGGCATCACCACCAAAACTGGAAGAAAATCCCCCAAAACCATAGATCCACCCCAAAACCACCCTAAACCTACCTGATGTTCTCCAAAACCCACAATCCACTCCTATTTAACATAATGACAAACAAGAACCCAACAAAACCTAATGGAGACCCCAAAACACGTAAAAAACACCCCAAAAAATATCGGCATCACCCCCAAAACTGGAAGAAAATCCCCCAAAACCATAGATCCACCCCAAAACCACCCTAAACGTACCTGATCTTCTCCAAAACCCACAATTTACACTTTTCCACCATGATAACCAACGAGAAACCAACAAAACCCAACAGAGACCCCAAAAAACGTCAAAAACACCCCAAACAAGAACGGCATCACCCCCAAAACTGGAAGAAAATCCCCCAAAACCATAGATCCACCCCAAAACCACCCTAAACCTACCTGATCTTCTCCAAAACCCACAATTTACCCTTTTCCAACACGATGACCAACGAGAACCCAACAGAACGCAACAGAGACACAAAAAAAGGTCAAAAACACCCCAAACAAGAACGGCATCACCCCCAAAACTGGAAGAAAATACGCCAAAACCATAGATCCACCCCAAAACCACCCTAAACCTACCTGATCTTCTCCTAATCCCAAAGCACACTCCAAACCACCATAAAACACATTAGGAATTCAACAAAACGCAACGGAAACCCCAAAACACTTCAAAATCACCCGAAGAAAGGAGAGGATCACTCCCCCAAAAAGAAGAAAACCCCAAATACCATGAATCCACGCGAAAACTCCCCCTAAACCTACCTGAAGTTCTCCAAAACCCACAATTTACACTTTTACAACACGATGACCAACGAGAACCCAACAAAACCAAACAGAGACCACAAAAACATTAAAAAATACCCCAAACAAGAATGGCATCACCCCCAAAACTGGAAGAAAACCCCCAAAACCATAGATCCACCCCAAAGACACCCTAAACCTACCTGATGTTCTCCAAAACCCACAATTTACCCTTTTCCAACACGATGACCAACGAGAACCCAACAGAACCCAACAGAGACCCCAAAAAACGTCAAAAACACCCCAAACAAGAACGGCATCACCACCAAAACTGGAAGAAAATCCCCCAAAACCATAGATCCACCCCAAAGACACCCTAAACCTACCTGATGTTCTCCAAAACCCACAATCCACACCTATTTAACATAATGACAAACAAGAACCCAACAAAACCTAATGGAGACCCCAAAACACGTCAAAAACACCCCAAACAAGAAAAGGATCACCACCAAAACTGGAAGAAAATACACCAAAACCATAGATCCACCCCAAAACCACCCTAAACCTACCTGATCTTCTCCAAAAACCACAATTTACCCTTTTCCACCATGATGACCAACGAGAACCCAACAGAACCCAACAGAGACCCCAAAAAACTTCAAAAACACCCCAAACAAGAACGGCATCACCCCCAAAACTGGAAGAAAATCCCCCAAAACCATAGATCCACCCCAAAGACACCCTAAACCTACCTGATGTTCTCCTAATCCCAAAGCACACTCCAAACCACCATAAAACACATTAGGAATTCAACGAAACGCAACGGAAACCCCAAAACACTTCAAAATCACCCGAAGAAAGGAGAGGATCACTCCCCCAAAAAGAAGAAAACCCCAAATACCATGAATCCACGCGAAAACTCCCCCTAAACCTACCTGAAGTTCTCCAAAACCCACAATTTACACTTTTACAACACGATGACCAACGAGAACCCAACAAAACCAAACAGAGACCACAAAAACCTTAAAAAATACCCCAAACAAGAACGGCATCACCCCCAAAACTGGAAGAAAATCCCCCAAAACCATAGATCCACCCCAAAGACACCCTAAACCTACCTGATCTTCTCCAAAAACCACAATTTACCCTTTTCCAACACGATGACCAACGAGAACCCAACAGAACCCAACAGAGACCCCAAAAAACGTCAAAAACACCCCAAACAAGAACGGCATCACCCCCAAAACTGGAAGAAAATACACCAAAACCATAGATCCACCCCAAAACCACCCTAAACCTACCTGATGTTCTCCAAAAACCACAATACACACCTATTTAACATAATGACAAACAAGAACCCAACAAAACCTAATGGAGACCCCAAAACACGTAAAAAACACCCCAAAAAATATCGGCATCACCCCCAAAACTGGAAGAAAATACGCCAAAACCATAGATCCACCCCAAAGACACCCTAAACCTACCTGATCTTCTCCAAAACCCACAATTTACCCTTTTACACCATGATAACCAACGAGAACCCAACAAAACCCAACGGAGACCCCAAAAAACGTCAAAAACACCCCAAACAAGAATGGCATCACCACCAAAACTGGAAGAAAATCCCCCAAAACCATAGATCCACCCCAAAACCACCCTAAACCTACCTGATCTTCTCCAAAACCCACAATTTACCCTTTTCCAACACGATGACCAACGAGAACCCAACAGAACCCAACAGAGACCCCAAAAAACGTCAAAAACACCCCAAACAAGAACGGCATCACCCCCAAAACTGGAAGAAAACCCCCCAAAACCATAGATCCACCCCAAAACCACCCTAAACCTACCTGATCTTCTCCTAATCCCAAAGCACACTCCAAACCACCATAAAACACATTAGGAATTCAACGAAACGCAACGGAAACCCCAAAACACTTCAAAATCACCCGAAGAAAGGAGAGGATCACTCCCCCAAAAAGAAGAAAACCCCAAATACCATGAATCCACGCGAAAACTCCCCCTAAACCTACCTGAAGTTCTCCAAAACCCACAATTTACCCTTTTACAACACGATGACCAACGAGAACCCAACAAAACCAAACAGAGACCACAAAAACCTTAAAAAATACCCCAAACAAGAATGGCATCACCCCCAAAACTGGAAGAAAACCCCCAAAACCATAGATCCACCCCAAAGACACCCTAAACCTACCTGATCTTCTCCAAAAACCACAATTTACCCTTTTCCAACACGATGACCAACGAGAACCCAACAGAACCCAACAGAGACCCCAAAAAACGTCAAAAACACCCCAAACAAGAACGGCATCACCCCCAAAACTGGAAGAAAATCCCCCAAAACCATAGATCCACCCCAAAACCACCCTAAACCTACCTGATCTTCTCCAAAACCCACAATCCACACCTATTTAACATAATGACAAACAAGAACCCAACAAAACCTAATGGAGACACCAAAACACGTCAAAAACACCCCAAACAAGAAAAGGATCACCACCAAAACTGGAAGAAAATCCCCCAAAACCATAGATCCACCCCCAAACCACCCTAAACCTACCTGATCTTCTCCAAAACCCACAATTTACCCTTTTCCACCATGATGACCAACGAGAACCCAACAGAACCCAACAGAGACCCCAAAAAACGTCAAAAACACCCCAAACAAGAACGGCATCACCCCCAAAACTGGAAGAAAATACACCAAAACCATAGA